>NC_133657.1:800781-1100781 GCF_009905375.1 Apium graveolens
CCTTTGATCCAAGAAAATAGACCCATGAAAACTTTGAGAAATCATCTACAATCACCAAGCAATATCTTTTTCTTGCAATTGACAATACATTGACTGGTCCAAACAAATCCATATGTAGCAGCTGTAATGGTTCATCAATTGTTGTTTCAAGCTTCTTTTTGAATGATGCTTTCCTTTGTTTGCCTTTCTGACAAGCATCACACAAACCATCCCTTGAGAATTCAACAAGAGGAATTCCTCTAACTAAGTCCTTTTTGACTAGATCATTCATTGTCTTGAAATTCAAATGGGATAGCTTCTTGTGCCATAGCCAACTTTCAGCTGAACTTGCTTTGCTGAAGAGACAAGTAATAGATTCTGCATCTGTAGAGTTGAAGTCAGTTAAGTACACATTTCCTTTTCTAACTCCAGTTAGAACCACTTTGTTGTCTTTCTTACTGGTGACAACAAAGGCTTCTGAATTGAAGGAAATTGTATTCCCTATATCACATAGTTGACTGATGCTCAGTAAGTTGTGCTTGAGACCATCAACTAATGCAACTTCATCAATTATGACATTCCTTGTTGAAATCAAGCCATATCCCATAGTAAACCCTTTGCTGTCATCTCCAAAGGTTATGCTAGGGCCAGCTCTCTCCTTAAACTCTGTGAGCAGGGAGAAATCTCCTGTCATGTGTCTTGAACAGCCACTGTCCAAGTACCATAGATTTCTTCTTTTTCCCTGCACACCATAAAATCAATCAAGTTGATTTTGGTACCCAAGTTTCCTTGGGTCCATTCTTGTTAGCCTTTCTCCTAGACTTCATTCCTCCTGCATCTTTAGACTTAGGTAACTTTGAGTCAACCTTGATCTTAGATGTAGTTGGTTGAGGTGTAGGGTTAGTCACAAAATCATTTAGCACATTTGGAATTTGATAAGGCATGGATTGTGCAAGCATGTTATTCCATATTGGCATATTGTATGGCATTTGAGGCATACTAAATGCAGCAAGATAAGGATTGTTAAAATATGGCATGTTTGCAAAATGTGCATAAGGATTTTGTTGAGACATAACAGGCATAGCATGCAGAGGTGATGCAGACATATTAGGCATGGAAGAGGGCACAAGTATGGGAGTTTTCTTAATAGATTTGCAATTAGCAGATAGATGATTAACACTACTACAATGCACACAGCTTTTTCTAGGAGCATACTTATCAGGTGTGTAATTGTTATGTTTGTTAACCCCTACCTTCCCATTTCTATTAGATTTCCTTTTAGTTTCCTTTTATCCTCAACCACTTTGAGCCTATTCTTTAACTGTTCTAAGGTCATGTGTCCTATATTCACCTTACTGAAATCTTTGGATGTGCTTGCTTCTTCTTTGACAAAGTTCTTGGAAGTTGAACCAAACTTTTTGTTGAGTTTCTTTAGATTTTCACTTTTAGAAACATCTGCCTGTTTTAATTGAGGAACCTTCAACGGATGCTCATTTTCTTCCTTCAACGGATAATTTTCATCATCCGTTGATTCCACATCCGTTGACAGCCCATCAATTAATTCCATTTTCTTTTGTTTTTATCTCAGGCAGTCTCACAAAATGATTCAATTCCTTGGACCTTGACAATTTGAGCACTAACATCCCTAGATGTCTTCCAGGCTTTAATCACCTCTTGCTCTCTCTCTAATTGATTAGAAAGTATTTCTACTTTCTTAACAGATTCAGCTAGTTCATTTTCAACAGATATACAATGTAGCTTAGTTTTCTCTAGGTCAATCAACTTATCTTCTAACACAGCATTTCTATTACTTAAAAAGAAATTGTTCTCTTTAATCCTACTATTTTCTTTAGCAAGAGATTTAAGAGACACACGCAAATGATACAGTTCAGTAGACATGTCATTAAAAGCATCATTGCACTCTTCTTTAGTAAGCTGTGTTAAATCAGTAGTGATTACCTGGTTGCTTGATGAACTAACTTCATTTTCCTCAGAATCAGCCATGAGAGAGCCAAGTTTACATATTCCACATCTTCATCCTCTTCTTCTCCATCAGCTGCCCAGTCTTTTTCTTGAGTAATGAAAGCCCTCTCCTTTTGCTTGAGCAGATCAAAATATTTCTTTTTGTAATCTACTTGGTCAAATTTCTTCTTTTCAGAAGTTGGCTTTCTGCACTCACTTGCAAAGTGTCCACTTATACCACAATTGAAACACTTGAACTTGGATTTGTCCACCATGTTCTTATGAGGTTTAGTGGCTCTAGTGTTTTTCCTAAATTTCATCTTTGCAAATCTTCTAGACAGAAATGCAAGATGCTCATCAATACCATCAGAGTCATCTTGGCTGGAGTTGTCTTCATTCTCAGCAACTTGCTCCTTACCCTTGCTTGATTCTGATTTGCTTGTGCCATCTTTGGAGTTTAATGTTGATCTCACAGTTTCTTGTCTGCATTCTTTCTCATTTTCAGCTACCAAGGCAACTGAACCTCCTTTCTTTCTTCCCTTCTCCAATACCTCATCCTGTTCCAGCTCTAGTTCATAAGTCTTCAAGATTCCATATAATCTTTCAAGAGTGAAGTCCTTATAATCTTGAGAGTTTCTCAAGGAGACAGTCATGGGTTTCCATTCCTTTGGCAAGGATCTTAAAAATTTAAGATTTGAATCCTTCACCTGGTACACTCTACCATACAGCTTCAGTCCATTCAACAGCTTTTGGAATCTATTGAATGTGTCATTTAAAGATTCATTTTCTTCAAAATGAAAATACTCATACTGTTGAATGAGAAGCTGCATTTTGTTTTCTTTTACTTGTTCTGTACCTTCACACAGTAGCTGAACTGTGTCCCAAACCTCTTTGGCAGTTGTGCAATTTATCACATTATCAAACATATCCTTGTCAAGACCATTAAACAAAATGTCCATAGCCTTCTTATCCTTGTGGACTTCTTCTGTGTCTTCCATTGTCCATTCTGCTCTAGGTTTTGGAATGGATTGACCAACAGCAATTGTGGCCGTAGCAACTGTGGCTACTTTGTGGGGAATGTGAGGACCATTCTCAATGCAGTTTACATAACCTTCATCTTGGGAGAGTAGATGAAGGTGCATTTTCACCTTCCAATGGTGATAACTGTCTTTGTCAAGAACTGGGATTTTTACTCCAATATCCTTCTTACTCATCTTTGTTAGTTTCCAAGAACTTTAAACTCTTTGTGTGTCAAGAGCCTGCTCTGATACCAATTGATATTCCTAATGAACTAACAATGAGATTTACAGAAGGGGGGTTGAATGTAAATCTCAAAACTTTTTCAAGTTTTGAGCAGTTTCAAAGGCTATGTGTTTAAGATAAACAAGTATATGAATTGCTTTAAGCTAATACTGACAGATATATATTCAAACACTAATGTAAAGAACACAACAGACCTTAAAAACTTTTCTGGTGGATTGTTGTTCCACCAGAGATGGTATTTCAGAAAATCTGTGATTCAAGAAGTTGATCACAGCTGCGTCCTAGTACAAACTAGATAATTTTTCTCTCAAGATTTTTCTAAACAGCACTGGAAAAAATTCTCTTCTAATTACTAGCTGCTACTTGGTTTATATAACACCAAGTGTACAAGTGAAGACAAAGATAAAAAGTACAATAATAAAATAAGTTCTCCACTTGTTTCTTCTCCATTTTACTCCAGTGCATTGTTGACTATTGCCTCTTTATACTAGAGTAGAACGGCTGCTTTTTCTGATGTTCCTGAAATAGGCTACCACATCTCAGTTGTCTCTGTCAACCCATGTGCCTCTGTTTGTAGGTACAACTACCACTTGTCAACTGCTATTTAACAGAACATCCGTTGAAGCCTTCATCCGTTGATGGCTTTATCCGTTGATGTGTTAACAGTTGAAGCTCTATCCGTTAATGCACTCATCCGTTGAAGGATGTTATCCGTTGAAGCTTTAGAGACATCCGTTGAAGCTTTGTTTCTCATCCGTTGAAGGTCTTTAAGTTATCCGTTGACACCATTTCATTTATACAAAATTACAAGGCATGAAATACTTACAATTAGCCTTCCTATCTGCATATCCTCTAGTAGTCAACATGACTTATAATTTCCCTCAACATTTAAGAATTTATATCTCAAATTCAGAGACTGAAATGTGCTACAACACTAGACTTATTTCTAAGTAAAGCTACACCATCAACGGATAGCCAAAATGGTCTTATCCGTTGAGGCTACAAATACTAGATTTCTACTTAAGTGTTTTGTTAAACATATCATCAAACTAATGCACATATATTCCTAACAGATTTTAGAAACATTAAGAAAAAAATAAATAAATAACATAATGATTTAGGGTTTAGGTCCTTTAGGCCCTAAACTCTAGAAGCCCTAAACTCTGGAATCGACATCCTAATTTAGTTTAAGGCCTTTAAGCCCTAAACCATAGTAACAAAACTCTAATTTAAGGCCCTAAACCTTAGCAGCGAAACTCTAATTTAAGAACCAAACTATAATTTAATCTTTGAACCTTATTTAACAGTTCTTAACATCTTAGCATTCACCAATTCCCAAATTGGGTTTTAAAAATATTGGGACTTTTTTTTCAAAATTAACTTAATGTAGCGTGTTTCATGAAAAGGTTAAAAAACAGGCAAATGCAAGACGGTCTTATAGTTGCATTTTAAGTATCTTTGAGTTGCAAATATAATTGCAGTTGAGATTTATTTGAGTTGCACATGTAGTTGCATCTATGATTTAGAGTATGGAACTTTTTTTTTAGTTGCAACTATAGTTGCATTATGGGTTTTTTTGAATCAACTACACAAAATGCTAGTGGAAAGATTTTCGTAGCTGCATCATGTGTTGCTGCAACCAATAACATGCATCAATATGCCGATTTTAGTAATGTGTCATCAACAACAACAATAGGTATGCAATGAACCCATCATTTTTGAAGTATTTAGTGCTACAAAAATATATGAGAAACACCTATTTTAATCTAACTTAAATTCAATTGTTGATCCTGGATCTGTAGAGTATAATATAAACAAATAAGGATAGGGCTTTATATACGATTAGGTGGCATCACCCCTCACCATTTCCAACACTTCTTTTTAGATCTTCAAGCTTTAATATATTTGACTTGGACATTAGCATGTCCTTGTTGATTTCTACAACTTCATCTTTTATATTTGCCTCGATCGATATTTCTACAATCTCCCTATAAATTATTTCAGTATTATCCATGTAATCTGTAATAATGTCTTTATTTACTTCCTCCATACTGTCATTAACAAGTTTGATGCTACATCTTCTGTTTATGTAACTTCAAAGAGTTGATCATCCATTGTCATTTCACTCCGAGTTAAAATTGAGTTTGGTAGGATATTTTTTACTTCAGTTGTGAGACACAAAGGGTGCATGGTGAAGTATACTTCTCTTTTCTTCAGCTCCACATAGAACATTAATTTTCGATCAACTATGTTGAAAGGTGATATTGTCAATTGATCTAGTTGAAAATCGAATTTGTTGCATATCATCTCCACCAAATAACCGTAGTCGCAATTCGTTAGAATAAGTAAATCACATATTTTAAACTTCACGTAATTCACATTTTCATCCCAATAGTCACTATGTTGTAGTATAAGTGGAATATTTTTCATTTTCCTGCAACAAATTTACAATCATGAAAACTTTATTATTTTGCCGAAAAAAATATAGAATCACTTCAACTAAAGTTCAATAACTCTGATGGTATAAAAATTTAACATAATTTAACCTTGGAAACCACAATGGTAACTAACAGCAACTAAAAATAGCATAATGCAATGATATATTCTAAATTACAAAACTATTGCACCGAACATTCAGTTAAAAATCAAAAATGTAATGGCACACCAATTGGAGTTAGTCCATTCTTCGAAATCTCAGACGCAACTCAGGGCGACTAAAAATAACACAATCAAAATAGATTTTATCAACTGCAAAAGTAGCGCAAAAAATCATTAAAAAAAGTTTAGAATTGTGATGGCATTATCAATTGGAGCCAAATTTATGTTTCACAAAGCCATTTGCAACTAACAATGACTAAAAACAACACAATCGAACTAAATATTTTCACTTACAAAAATAGTGCACAAAATATTCAAAAAAATCAAAAATATAATCGCATAGTAATTTGAGCCAAATTACATACTTTGAAACCTAATACGCAAGCCACGTCACAATGTAAATAGGTGCTCATTGCAAACTAGTACAGTGAACATTCAAAATAGTATAAAAACTAATATGACATACTAATTTGAGACTATTCATGCTTTGAAACCTCATTAGCAACTAAATACAACTAAAATAATGGGACACGTCGAGGTGATCTCAATTTAAAAATTTACACTAGGTTACAAGTTTAAGGTATTCGACATCTTTTGTAACTATATGTAACCAAAATTACACACGTTTCTCAATTAGACAATTCATTGAACATTTAAAGCGCGTAGTATAACGAACAACATATCTAAATATTTCACGTGATTCAAGAAAATACAAATTATTGATTGAAACATACCTTTTCAAAGATTTGGAGAGTAATCCATGAGTTCTTTTTTAAGTTTTGATATTGATATAGATTCAGATGAAGACAGGCGAATGATAACTAATGAACATGATGAAGAGTACGAGTAAATCGAATTTTTACATCATTAAACAAGAAAGATTCAAACTTTCATGCCGCTAAAGAAGGAAGATGCAACTATAAAAAGAGCGTATTAATTTGGGTGAAATTTGAGATAAGAACATATTTTTTTCAATTATAAAAAGAAAAAAAAGGTAATTTTGAAAATTACTTTAAAAAATAATAGTAAAAATGCAAATATTTATTGCGGTCGTTGTATTTTTGAAAAAATGACTTATTATTATCATCATCTCATGTTATAAGCAAATTTTTTTTGTGTCTATTATATGTTACACTTATAAGTTTTTTTTTTGTCAGTAAATAATGTATTCTGTTAGATATATTTGATAATGTCATGGCTAATATGTTTTATGTTTAGATTTCAGATCTTATTTGAACAGGACAAATCAGTACTTAACTGTTGATCAGTACTTATACTGGAAGTCAGGACTTAAGGGATATCAGGACTTAAGGGATATCAGTACTTATGTTATCAGGAGATAAGCATCAGGAGATAGATATCAGAACTTAAGTGCTGAAGGACGATCAGATAAGGACAGTAGCTGATTAAAGTTAAGAAGATCAAGATAAACATAAGAAGAGATATGCATGAAGAAGGAATTCCATAAAGAATGGAATACTTTGAATAAAAGATATCTGATTGATATATATTAGGAAGCAGAATTATATTTCATATCAATTAGCGATTATCTTGTAACTGTGTAATATATAAACACAGACATAGGGTTTACACTAGAAGTGTTATCATTATCGAGAATATTATTTCCAGTAACCCTAGCAGCTCTCGTGATTTTTTGTTCATCACTGAGAGATAACAGTTCCAGATTGTAACAGAGTTTATTGTTTCAATAAAGTTTGTTTTCTGTTACATAAGTTCTTGAAGTTTGATTTGATTGTAATAAACACTGTATTCACCCCCTCTACAGTGAAAGTGTGACCTAACAAGTGGTATCAGAGCCTTCTGTTAACACATATACAGTTAAAGATCCAAACACAATCATGTCTGACACAGAAACTCCAACTAAGCCTACCAAAACTGAGGAATCATCAAAGACATCAATTCAGAGTCGATATGAGACTATCAGAGTTCCCATATTGAGACCATCTGAATATCCCATATGGAAGGTAAGGATGACCATGTTTCTGGAAGCAACAGATCCAGAATACCTTGATAGAATCAAGGAAGGGCCTCACAAACCTACCAAGCTCGCTGTTGTAGTTGCAGGTGAAGCAGCAAAGACTGTACCAAAGGAAAAGAGTGATTACACTGCTGAAGATATAGCATCTATTGCTAAGGATGCCAAGGTACGACACTTACTGCATAGTGCCATTGATAATGTAATGTCAAACAGGGTAATCAACTGCAAGACTGCCAAGGAGATATGGGATGCACTGGAGACAAGGTGTCAAGGAACTGAAACAGTTAAGAAGAACAGGAAGACAATACTCACTCAAGAGTATGAACATTTTGACTCAAAATCTAATGAGTCATTGAATGATTTATATGATAGATTTGTCAAACTTTTGAATGATTTGTCATTGGTTGATAAAGAGTATGATCTTGAAGATACCAACCTAAAATTCCTGTTAGCTCTTCCTGAATGCTGGGATTTGAAGGCAACAACAATAAGAGACAACTACAATCTTGATGAAACAACTCTTGATGAAATCTATGGAATGCTCAAGACTCATGAACTTGAGATGGAACAAAGAAGCAAGAGGAAAGGAGGAAAGTCAAGGACAGTTGCTCTTAAGGCTGAAGAGGAATCCCCCAAAGCACCTTCCTCAAAGAAAGACAAGGGTAAAGCTCTTTTTATAAAGTCTGATACTGAGTCATCAAGTTCTGAGAGTGATGATGACTCAGATTCTGAAAGCTTGCCTGAAACTGATGCTGATGAGGAGATGATGAAGCTGTGTGCTCTTATGGTGAAAGGAATCACAAAGATTGCATACAGGAAGTTCAGGAAGGGAAAGAAGTTTTCCAGGAAAGGCATAAGTTCTGATAAGAAGAATTTCAGAAGATCTGAAGGAAGAGGAGTAAAGTCTGACAGAGGAGATTACGCCAATGTTAAATGTTATAATTGTGGTGAGAAAGGCCACATATCTCATGATTGCAAGAAGACCAAGAGTGACAAAGGCAAAGCTCTTGTCACAAAGCAGAAAAGCTGGACAGACACCTCAGACTCTGAAAGTGAGGAGAACTATGCATTGATGGCAAAAGCTGATAAATCAAGTTCTGAGAGCAGTTCTGAAGCTGCTGAAACAAAGGTACCTCAGACTACTTATGCTTTTCATACTGATGATATTAATGAGTTGAGAAGATATCTTAAAACCATGTTTGTTAGTTATAGAGATCAAACTTTAACATGTGAAAGATTAACTTCTGAAAATCTTGCTTTTAGGAAAAGAAATGATTTCTTAGAAAAAGAGTTAGTCATGTTCCATCAAACTCAGAAGGATAGAGATGATGCTTTTTATGTTAGGGATGAAGTGCTAAAAATGAATGAATCTCTAAAAACTGAGTTAGAAAAGGAGAGAGAGATTATTAGGACTTGGACTAACTCTGGCAAAACAACTCAAAATTTGCTAAGCAGTGGAAACTGGAAAGAGGGCTTAGGTTATGGAGAAAATAAAAATGAAAAAGGAACTGTAGAAATTAAGCCTGTTGATAAGCAAAAGCCGAAGTTAAAACCTGTTAAGTTTGTAACTGAAAAATCTGAAAATGAGAAATCAGAAGTTAAAAAGGAATTAGCTTCTGACAAACTAAAACAGGAAAAGACAGCTGAAGTTAACATAGGCTTAATGACAAAGAAGCAGCTTAAGCATAAGCTGAAAGATGTTAAGAATGCAAACAAGGTAAAATCACCTAGGAAAAACAGGAATGGAAAGGAAAGTGTGAATAAAAGCAATAACTATAAATCTGTTCCTGATGCTCCTAGGAAAGCATGTCATAACTGTGGAAGTTCTAACCATCTGGCTTCTTTTTGCAGGAAGAATAAGAATATTAACTCCTTATCTTCAAAATCGGGAGTTAAGAGTCAGTCTGTTAGATACAAACCACAAAATCCTTGTTTTCATTGTGGTAGTTTATGACATTCCATTTATACTTGTAAGGAATATCATAGTTTGTACTATGATTATTATCAAATAAAACCTTCTTTAAAGAAAGTTTCTGTTGTTCCTTCTAGTGTAAGTTATGATTCAAAGTCTGGTAGTATAAGTTCTGATAAGAAAACTGTTAACATAAAATCTGATGCTAAATCCGCTGCAAATGTTAACAAACCTAAAAAGGCCAAAGGATCCAAGCAAGTCTGGGTCCTTAAAACTAATAATTAGTGGTCTTTTTGATTGCAGGGCAACAGGAAAAATATTTTAGTTCTGGACAGTGGATGTTCAGGACATATGACTGGAAATAAGGCCCTGCTATCAGACTTTGTGGAGAAAGCTGGCCCAAGTGTTTCTTATGGAGATGGCAACATTGGAAAAACTTTGGGATATGGCAATATCAATCTTGGGAATGTCATCATTAAACATGTAGCTCTGGTCTCAGGACTTAAACACAACTTACTGAGTATAAGTCAAATCTGTGACAGAGGTTATCATGTTGATTTCTTTGCAGAACATTGTGAAATAGTTAGTAAATCTAAAGGAAAAGTTGTTCTGAAGGGATTCAGGCGTGGTAACATTTATGAAGCTAAGCTTTCAACAAGTTCTGATGGTTCTGCAATCTGTTTAGTGAGTAGAGCCTCAATTGAAGAAAGCTGGAATTGGCACAAGAAACTCTCTCATTTAAACTTCAACAAGATAAATGAACTGATCAAGAAAGATCTTGTGAGAGGACTGCCAAAATCAGTGTTTGCTCCTGATGGTCTTTGTGACTCATGTCAGAAGGCCAAACAAAGAAAATCTTCATTCAAGAGCAAGACTGAATCATCAATTCTTGAGCCTTATTATCTACTTCATGTTGATCTATTTGGTCCAGTGAATGTCATGTCTATTGCAAAGAAGAAATATGCGTTGGTCATAGTAGATGAGTTCACCAGATACACATGGGTGTATTTCTTGCACACAAAAAGTGAAACTGCATCTATCCTGATTGATCATGTCAAACATCTGGATAAATTGATCAAAGATTCTGTGAAAATTTTGAGGAGTGATAATGGCACTGAATTCAAGAATCTGAAAATGGAAGAGTTCTGCAAAAATCATGGAATAAAGCAGGAATTTTCTGCTCCTGGAACTCCACAGCAAAATGGAGTTGTTGAAAGGAAGAATAGAACTCTCATTGAAGTTGCACGAACAATGCTTGAAGAAGCAAAGCTTCCAACCTATTTCTGGGCTGAAGCTGTGCAGACTGCTTGTTTTACTCAAAATGCAACACTCATTAACAAGCATGGAAAAACACCATATGAGATGGTGAAGAACAAGAAGCCAAATCTGAAATACTTTCATGTATTTGGATGTAAGTGTTTTGTTCTCAAGACTCATCCTGAACAGCTATCCAAGTTTGATCTAAAAGCTGATGAGGGAATCTTTGTTGGATATCCACTTTCCACAAAAGCCTTCAGAGTCTATAATTTGAGAACAAAAGTGGTCATGGAATCTATCAATGTCTCTTTTGATGACAAGAAGATCACTGGACTTGAAGATTGCATTGATCATGATCAGCTGAGATTTGAAAATGAAGATTCATATTCTGATACCTTAAGTCCTGACAGTCTAAGTCCTGATACTGTAAACTCTGATGGATTAAACTCTGATGTTATTGAAACTGTGGTGACTACGTCAAAGGAAGATGCACCAATGCAGGGGGAGCATACTCAAGATATTATCACATCTCAAGAAGCATCAGAACATACATCTGGCTCTTCAAGTTCTGATTCGTCAAGTTCTGATAAGCCAAGTACTGACAGTGCTGAAAATTTAAATGCTGAAGGATCCAACTCAGAGAGCATAGTTTCAGGGGGAGCATCAGAAAATGAAAACGAAGACAGCATGAATCATGGGGGAGCATCCAGTTCTAGAGAAAACCTTCCATCTTCAAGGAAGTGGACAAAATCACATACACCTGATTTGATAATTGGAAATCCTTATGCAGGTGTCAGAACTAGAACATGTACTTCGAATGAATGTCTTTACAATTCTTTTCTCTCTCAGTCTGAGCCAAAGAAAGTGGAAGAAGCTCTTCAAGATGCTGATTGGGTGCAAGCAATGCAGGAAGAGTTGAATGAATTTGAAAGAAACAAAGTCTGGACCTTAGTGCCAAGACCTAAGAATAGATCTGTTGTTGGTACAAAATGGGTATTCAGAAACAAAACTGACAGTGATGGCATAATTGTAAGGAACAAGGCAAGGCTGGTTGCAAAAGGATATTCTCAACAGGAGGGAATTGACTATGATGAAACATTTGCGCCAGTTGCTAGGTTAGAAGCCATAAGGATATTCATGGCTTATGCTGCTCACAAAAAGTTTACTGTCTTTCAAATGGATGTGAAAAGTGCTTTTCTCAATGGAGAATTGGAGGAGGAAGTATATGTTGAACAACCTCCAGGCTTTGTAGATTCCAAACATTCAGATTATGTCTACAGGCTTGATAAAGCACTTTATGGACTTAAGCAAGCTCCTAGAGCATGGTATGAGACTTTAGCTCAGTTTCTTTTGGAAAGTGGATTCAACAGAGGAACTATTAACAAAACACTATTCTATCTCAACCATGGCAAGGACTTACTTTTGGTCCAGATTTATGTTGATGATATCATCTTTGGGTCTCCAAATGACAAACTTTGCAAAAAGTTTGCCAAACTAATGCAGTCAAGATATCAGATGAGTATGATGGGAGAACTTAGTTATTTTCTGGGCTTTCAAGTCAAGCAGAGTGAAGAAGGCACTTTTATTTGTCAATCTAAGTACACCAGAAACTTGCTGAAGAAATTTGGAATGCAAGATTGTTCAAGTGCATCCACTCCCATGGCCACTGCAACAAAACTGGATAAGGATACTGGTAATTCAGTAGATATTACTGATTACAGAGGTATGATTGGCTCACTTCTCTATCTAACTGCTAGTAGACCAGATATCATGTTTGCTACCTGTCTTTGTGCAAGATTTCAAGCAGATCCAAGAGAACCTCACTTAACAGCTGTAAAAAGAATCTTTAAGTATCTTAAAGGAACAGCTGATCTAGGATTATGGTATCCTAGAGAATCAGATTTTAAATTAATAGGTTACTCAGATGCAGATTTTGCAGGTTGCAAAATTGACAGGAAAAGCACAAGTGGAAGCTGCCAATTTCTTGGAGGCAGATTGGTTTCTTGGTATAGCAAGAAACAAAAGTCAATTTCCACATCAACTGCAGAAGCAGAGTATATTGCTGCAGGAAGCTGCTGTGCACAGATTCTTTGGATGAAGAATCAGTTACTGGATTATGGGTTAACATATTTCAAAATCCCTATTTACTGTGATAATCAAAGTGCTATTGCTATGACAGGTAATCCAGTTCAACACTCTATGACAAAGCACATCAGCATCAGGTACCATTTCATCAGGGAACATGTGGATGAAGGTACAGTGGAATTGCATTTTGTTCCCACAGATCAACAAGTAGCAGATATCTTCACAAAACCACTGTGTGAAGCTACCTTTACAAGATTGGTAAATGAACTTGGAATGATTTCATGTTCTTTCTCTAAATCTGCTTAAACTTGTTCTATGTTATCAGACTTTATGATCAGTATTTACAGAATTAATCTCTTTGTGTATTCTGTGCTTAATTAATAAATGTTTTTAAGTACTGACTGTTGTCTGATATATATCTCTTAACTCTAATAAGTGATATATCTGTTTAAGTAATTATTCAATCCTATGAGGATAATTGTGCTAGATACTGACCTACTAGTCTTCAATAAACAAATGAACCTATGAAAGAAGTAATTATTTCTGTGGAAATCTTATGACACAAGCAAATTCTGATACTTGAGCTTAGTTTAGTTTACTTTATTCATCTTATTACTAAGTCCCAAATTAGAATAATGCTACTCATCTGTTTAAGTTCTGATTCTAGTAAAACTGCTGAATGTACTAAGTGCTGCTAAACCTCACTTATCAAAAGAAGAAGAAAAAGAATCAAAGAATAATATCAGGTACTCCTTTGAGATATAGAGTAAAAATATGAATGGGACGACCCAAGTGCATAGCTGGTATTAAGTAAATATGCATTAGAAAAGCACAATATTTTCTTGGTGACTTTTCACACTCTATGATTACTGGAGAAATACTCTGATAATAGCATAAATTCTGATAAGCAGTCGTAACTCACTTACACTGAGAAGCCACTGTAAAATAGAATTTAAAAAGATGCATAAAATTAGCACAAAAACAGTTGAGGTGGACTCATGCATGAACTCATTTATCAGTAGGTTTCAGGATAATGACAGCTCTTTAGCAAAATTTTAATTATGACTTATTTCTAAGATGTACTGAAGTAAATCAGACTTTACTCTTTATTAGTTATTTAGCTTAATGCACACACAAATCACTCCATATGAATGATGAAATTTTTGTGGTGGTTTATGTTCTTTTAGACAAACAGTCACTGTGTCACCTTGCACAAATTCTGAGGACACGTTCTAGTTATATGTTCTGATGATTAAGTTCGGAAGACTATAACTCAGAACTTGTATGAAAACTTACTAAGATAGATATTCCTTGTTCGAATTAAGACATTATGTTCTAATGACTGTTAAGTTCTGGTATAGGTCTAAGTTCTGATTTTTCAGTCTAACCCTTTACTTGACTTATCTGTGAGTAAAATTTGGTAACAGTCTCAGATTAATTTAGAATATGTTGAAGTGGAAGATTAATAGTCTATGGTTAGGACTAATGGCACTCGTCCTTGAACAGTTCACTCTTGTTACATGTGCACATTCCTTTTCAAATGACTGTTATTCTTTTTCAAGTCTAGGGAGACGAGGTAGACTTAACTCTATCTGTCAGCATTAAATATCTTCGCGTCTCCTGACATTCTCTTGCCTATATAAACAGCCACTTCACATTAGCCTTTCCATCAATTTTTCTCACAATCTTAACTTCATATTTTTTTTCAAAAACATCATGGTCCGATTCAACATGTTTTTGAATTACCAAAATTTTCATATGGAGCTAAGCTGCGCCGACTGGCAGCAGGAGTGGCATGTAACTGCCATTCCTGAAGAGATATGAGGCTCTGTCCCACAGGCGGTGCTGAACCGACTTCTGTTCTTCGAGATGGACTACCAGCTTCATCTTGATCGATTGGAGGAGGAAAGGCGGGAAGCTATCCGTCAGCAAGAGTGAATCATTCGACTCGCTATCTTGTTTATCGAAGATAGGAAGAGGAAGATGACTTAATCTCGTCTTCTTCCTGTTCTTCTTCATCCTCAGCTTTGTCAGGCTTCTTAGCTAGGACTAAGGCAGTTGATGTTAGATTTAGAAGCTTAGGACAAGATTGTAAAAGTTCTGATGTAATTTCAATTTCATCAATGTATTATTTTGATATATTAATGGAATTTGATTTTGTCTTATGATCTTGTCTCTGAGAAATTTTGATACGCATTGATAAATCCTGATAAATATTCTGATGATTGTATAAATTGTGTCTGACTTTAAGTTCTGATAATGTTTTATCAGTACTTACTTAACTGATTGATTTTACTCATTCTCACTCACAGTTTTTTTTTCAGAATATTGATATTGCAGAGTAAAATATTTGAATTAGTGGGAACAGTTTCAATTTTAAATTAAAACTGATTCACCTTGATTAATGGAATCTAGGTAAGTGGAACGGTTTTTCCTTGAAAAACTACAAGTGGGTGGTAATTATTCCTTATTTACCGTGCCCATTACTTTTTGCCTTCTCTATGTATAACAGGTGTCAAGGTATTTACCACTACTTTTAAATGCATGTCTGCCATGTGTCCTCAACGGTTACTTTTTGTGTATAAGTAAAAGAGAGCAAAGATTGTCAAATCTTTTATTTACCTTTATATTTTATCTCTCTCTTTACTTTTCAACTCTCTCATCTACTGACGATTTTCTTTTAAGAGGCATTTGTAAGTCATATGTCATAGACCTATTTGTATATTCGAGGATTCAACTCAACTCAAATAAGAATGTAATAAGTAAATAGTGGATCGACCGTCAGAGAGATCTCGCAAAGTAATATCTGTCAAAGGATTCAGAAACAAGGTTCATCTACAGACTTGAGGAGTTAATTCACTAGAAGAAGTTCAAGAAGTTGATCATGCCTCAGTGATATAAATCAAGATCGTGGATTTAATCAAGTGACAGAGATCTCGTCAGAGTATCATTAATTACAAGGATTTAATCTGAAGAAAATCAAAGCGTCAAAGTCAAGACATGAAGAAACGTCACGGAAGTTAGTCACTCATGAACCAGACAGTACATCGAGTGTCAACGTTGAAATGGCGGAATTGATTCATAATTCTCAGTGATTTTCAGAAGATATTCAGAAGAATGGATGCTGCTCAGGGTTAGTATTAATTCTCTATTAATTAATTAAGTCATATAATTTAATTAAGTAAATAAATTATATCTGCAAAGATTAATTTATTGATTAATTAAATTAATTGATTAATTAATTCAGAATTAATTTTAGGAATTTTCAGAAGTTTAATTGGATTAAATTCAATCTTAAATCAGCAAGACAATTGAAAATGAACTAGCATGACAATCTGGATTGTCATACCGATTGTCATGCCAAGTCATTTCAATTGTCATACCGAAAGTTACACTAGGAAGGAGATTGTCATGCCAGTTCAAAAGATTGTCCTACCGATAGTCATGCTGGTTCAAACGATTGTCTTGCTAGCTCAAAAGGATAGTCTCACCGATTGTCATACAAGCTTAAAGGATTGTCATTCCAATTCAATTAATTCGGCTGTTGATAAATAGAAGCAGAAGTCATTCAACTCAATCATCCAACATACAGAACCCGAGAACAAAAGAAAAAGAAGCAGAACAATATTACATTCTTCTCTGCAAACTTCAAGATCAATTTCTAGATTGTAAAGTTAAATCCAATCAACTAGAAATCTTTATCTTGTTCTTGTGTAAAAATCTAGCGGATCAAAATCCCTAGAACTTAATCTCAAATCGCG
The DNA here is from genome assembly GCF_009905375.1 of Apium graveolens. Classification (NCBI taxonomy): domain Eukaryota; kingdom Viridiplantae; phylum Streptophyta; class Magnoliopsida; order Apiales; family Apiaceae; genus Apium; species Apium graveolens. The sequence goes on from NC_133657.1 coordinate 817,598, forward strand.
TTTAGCATTTGATTCTAATTATTGCAAAAATAGAAAAAGTTCATGTCGAATTTATTCTAGATTTGTGATAATTAATTTGAGATTAATACCTTGTAATCGATACAGTTGTTGTAACACCTTTCAAGTTTAATAATATTTTTATTTAACTTGAATTTTGTTTCACATTTTTTATTCCGCATTTATTCGATTATTTGGTACTGTTTGTATTCAACCTCCCCTTCTACAAACACATTGGGACCTAACAATTGGTATCAGAGCCTTCTGATTAACGAACAAATCAAGATCCTAGACTTTTGTGATTTTTCAACTCCTTGAATTTTTATTTATTCAAAAATTCATAATGACTTCACATAAAGTTGGAACCGTTAAAATTCCACAATTTGATAAAGAGAATTATATCATGTGGAAGAAGAAGATGCTATTATTTTTACAAGTTGCAAATCCCAAATATTCAAACTTGTTAAAGAAGGGTATAAAAACTCTGATGGTTATTGAACCGGAGGTAATAATAGATGGTGTGGTGACTACTGAAGCTAGAACCTATCCAAAAGAGTCTGAAGATTTTACTCCTGCTGAGAAGGAAGAAGCCTCCTTGGATGCCAGCCTTCAATTAATATTAATTGATTCCCTTGATCCCTTGATGAACAGACATGTGATGAACTGTAAAAATTCCAAACACATGTGGGAAACTATTGAGGTGATTAATGAAGGCACAGAGGAAGTTAGGGAGAACAAGTTGGAAATCCTAACCTCTGAATATGAACATTTCAAATCAAATCCAGGAGAAGGAATTACTGAAGTGTTTGAGAGGTACAATGCGTTGATCAACAACCTGAACATCAATGGAAAGTATTATTCAATCAGGGAGGTCAACAAAAAGTTCCTTTTAACACTGCCAGCTCATCTTGAACATAGAATCACTGCCATTAGAGAAGCTAGAGATCTGAGTGAGATTTCTTTGGACAGGCTCTATGGAGTGTTAAAAACCTATGAGTTGGAGCAGATTCAACAGAAGGAAGTCTACGGGAAGGATAGAATGGTCAGCACATCTACTGCACTTGTAGCTGAAGGTCAACAACAACAACAATCTCAACAGTTAGAAAGAATGGTACAGTTTTCCAAGGGTGAGGAAAATGAGTTAGTAGCAGAATATGATCCTCCTACTACAAATCAATCAAGTGATGATTTTTATTCCTTGGAAGAGCTGGAGCAATTGGAAGATGAATCAATGGCCCAAATTGTCAAGAGATTCTCCCATGTCAGATTCAGGAGGAATCCCAAGCTTAAGTACAAGTCCAACTACAACAAATTCCAGAAAGGTGGATCTTCATCCTCTAACACCAGCAGTGGTGGGTACAAAACAGGGATGGTTGATCGAAGCACCATTAGATGCTATAACTGCAATGAGTTGGGACACTTTGCCACAGAATGTAGGAAGCCAAAGCAAGTAAGAAAGAACTCTGAAAGGGCTTATCTGGCAAAGGGAAGAAGCTGGGATGATACTGACAGTGAAGATGAAGATGAAGGAAATCTTGCTCTTATGGCTATTGATGGAAAAGCTTCATCGTCAAGAATAGAGGTAAAACTTTCTGATGCTGAAATGGTTTATCATCTAAGAGGTAACTTAGATTGTGCACGTCGTGATAATGAACTGTTAAGTTTAAAGATCACAGACCTTGAGAAAGAGGTCAATGAATTAAGACTTGTGCATATTAATCAAGACAAATTAAAAGAACATGTATCTTTTCTAGAGAATAGAGTTGACTGTTATAGAAAACTCGAAACTATTCTCAAAGACAAGATCACCGGTCTTGAGACTAAGGTTAGAGCCTACTTCAATTCTTGTTCGAAGGCTAAAGAGTTCTACAGTAAGCAAGCTGTTAATCAAACATCTGGAATAGGATATGATTACAATGCTGCTATTGGAGAATTAGGCATAAACTCCCCTCCTCATGTATGTGCTAAAGGGAGGGAAGTACCACATGTGCTTAAGGGTGTTGATGAACCCCTCTATAAAGCATCAATTGCTGAACCATTTGATGCGACCTCTTCTGTTATTCATGAAGAAATACGTGTTGAAGATCATGCTAATGAGAAGATTGTTTCCAAGTCAAGTGAGTCGAAAGTTCCATTCAAAGTTGTGAAAGCAACTGAGACTAACTCAGACACACATGAGTTGGATAACAATAATTCCATGTCTACCATGCATAAATTACCTGCTGTTAATCACTCTCATAAAGCATGTAGTGTTGCTAATTGTATATCTTGTGCTTTTAATATGATGTATGCTTATTTTAATGGTAAGCATGTGTCTAATGATAAGAGTACTACTCGTCAGCATGTGAATAACAAGAAGCATGATAGGTCTAAGACTGCTAGTCCTTCTAAGGCTAGAAAAGAGACATTTGTGCCTAAGCTTAAACAGAAATTTGTTAAGGCTGTTTACAAGGTCAAATGTTCAGTCATTGAGGATGTTGAGATCGTTAAAATTAAAAATGTTGTTTTGCCTGACAAAGGACAATTCTACAAGTATGCCGGGCCCAACCAAGTTTGGGTTCCGAAGAAGGTCTAATCCATTTGAAGTGCAGGGCATTAAACAGGTGTAACCGGTAGTGTGGATTCTTGACAGTGGATCATCAAGACATATGACCGGAGATAGAGCCCTGCTATCAAATGAGGATTGAGAAAGCTGGCCCCCTGGTTACCTTTGGAGATAACAGCAAAGGTGTATCCGAGGGATATGGCTGTTTGTAAGCTGGGAATGTTATCATTGTAATTTTGTATATTGTGCTAGGTTATTATCAGGAAGCAGTATATAACATATAGCACCAGTGACGAGACTTGAGAATATTACGACATATCAGGCACCTGCTGCACATTACACTTGGAATTGTACTCTAGTAAGATGTGTACAAGTGTACTCCTGATTGGTGAGTTAAAAGAAGAAGTCAGTGCACCACAGTTCATGGACTTTGCAGCTGCAGATCTATTGGACTATGCAATCTCTTCTTCACAATCTCATTTCAGGTTGGTATGAACTAGTATACTGCTCAAGCAATCGTCAAGGCCATGGTATGGCACTCTAACTGCAGTTACAGTTTTATATGAATAAGTAGAGTCGTCATATTTATAACTATCTTATCACTAGGAACAATCATATTGTTTTATATGTGCAGTGATATATTGATTATGCAACATAACAATTAGTATCTAAAGTACTTGACAAGTATCGGTCAATGATATGTTGTTAACATTATGTTGCAGATATTTGTAAGCTTTTGACATGAATGAGAATTACTTAGACTTTACCCTAAGTGATCAATATTTTATCAAAAACTCATTCATAGTGAAAAATAAAAATTAAACTTCTTTCTACATTAGTGATTTCTTATTTCATGTAAAATCTTTTGAAATCACTATTGTAAATTATTTTCTCTCTATTACCATATGTTCTATGATACAGGTTCAGTCTCCAATGACTTTCTTTCATTGACAGTCATGAGGTTGAAAACCCACAACGTCTATCCCAGACTGTAAAGACAAATACAAAAACAGAACCAACCAACACTCTTTTACCACTAAAAGTAGTATGAATGAGCGTGAGGGAGATAGTGCCTAGTGCACCACATAAGGAAGGTTCTGTAGTCAACCCAGTAGCTCTGTCTCCTACATTATGAGTAGTATTTAAACCGAGACAACTGCTAGCCCCCATACATCTTCTCAAAAAGATGTAATGGCTGAAAAGGCACAAAAACAGTTACTAGATTCATTCTCTCAACAGGGTGAGTCTATTGAATTTTGCCTGTCGGCCAAGGTATCCGATGTAGTGTCACCACTTCAAACATAATCAATTCTTGATGCACAAGGAGAGGTTACACACACAAAGGATGAGTTGACGGAAACAAGAGTTTCGACCATTTTAAGGTCAGATTCGATTGTTCAAGGTTCGTTAGTGGACCAATTGCCTTTACAGGTGTTAGGAGAGGATACTGATCCAAAAGCCATATGTCAGTGGTCAGTGTCTACCTCCCCAGGCTTAAATCCCCTGGATGCATCTGCGGATAGTGGATCTGACATAGGTGCAGATCGGCAACTTGTTGACAATGATTCAGATATTACCTGATGAGTCACAAGGAAATGTCTTCACAGACATTAGAAGGGAACCTTGATCTTTATGCTAAATTCTTTGGATCATTGTTTACCTTCCCAGAATTCAAATCTGGAACCCTAAAAGGGAAACTAGCAACTTGTAGATTATGACTCAGATTCATCTGACGAGTTTAACAAGGATGGGGATTTGTGAACTCCCATTGCACCACCTGTGACCTCCTTAAGGATGGCTAAGGTGATTTTCCTTGCAGGTACAGCTGGAATATGGAGCTATGAGAGGAGTGATACACTTGTGAGAAAGAGTGTAAACACGAGTGGAGAGAAGAGTGAAACATATGTGAGGTACACTAAACAGAATCACACACTCACAGTGAGGAAGAAAGAGAAACTACTTGTTATTTCTTTTCCAACCAAGTGAAATATGAGAACTCCTTCAGACGACGGCATACATTCCTTCTTTAAGGGGGAGATAAAAGCTTAAGAAATAGTTTGGAGGATTCCTCAACTAAGGGGGAGAAATAGCAGGGAGGAAGAAAAAAATCCTAAAAATGTACACTACTCCACACCATTGTTGTTTGTAACTACGGATCCTATTGAACGGGAGAGGTGGTAAACACAAGGTGACTTTCTGATAAGGGAAGAAGCTGTTAAGGGAGTACCATTGGTTTTTATCTGCGGATCCTATTGTACGGGAGAGGTGGTAAAACGAAGGTGATCTTATTTAATCAGTTGATTCTCATAGGGGGAGAAGCAAGAGATATGGGCTTCTCAACAAGAAATGTGGTTGTACAAATGAAGATGGAACTACTTGAAGATATGTTCAGTCTAGAGGAACATCTACTTGGAATCTGGAAAATGTTAAATCTCATCCAGAACTTTTCTGCTATTTACTTTGCATGTATGTTTATATCTTTTTCTTATTTGTTAGTTGAGTTATCCTCTAGGTATTTGTGTGTTATTGTCTAACAAACAAATAGGGGGAGATTGTAAGTCATATGTCATAGACCTATTTGTATATTCGAGGATTCAACTCAACTCAAATAAGAATGTAATAAGTAAATAGTGGATCGACCGTCAGAGAGATCTCGCAAAGTAATATCTGTCAAAGGATTCAGAAACAAGGTTCATCTACAGACTTGAGGAGTTAATTCACTGGAAGAAGTTCAAGAAGTTGATCATGCCTCAGTGATATAAATCAAGATCGTGGATTTAATCAAGTGACAGAGATCTCGTCAGAGTATCATTAATTACAAGGATTTAATCTGAAGAAAATCAAAGCGTCAAAGTCAAGACATGAAGAAACGTCACGGAAGTTAGTCACTCATGAACCAGACAGTACATCGAGTGTCAACGTTGAAATGGCGGAATTGATTCATAATTCTCAGTGATTTTCAGAAGATATTCAGAAGAATGGATGCTGCTCAGGGTTAGTATTAATTCTCTATTAATTAATTAAGTCATATAATTTAATTAAGTAAATAAATTATATCTGCAAAGATTAATTTATTGATTAATTAAATTAATTGATTAATTAATTCAGAATTAATTTTAGGAATTTTCAGAAGTTTAATTGGATTAAATTCAATCTTAAATCAGCAAGACAATTGAAAATGAACTAGCATGACAATCTGGATTGTCATACCGATTGTCATGCCAAGTCATTTCAATTGTCATACCGAAAGTTACACTAGGAAGGAGATTGTCATGCCAGTTCAAAAGATTGTCCTACCGATAGTCATGCTGGTTCAAACGATTGTCTTGCTAGCTCAAAAGGATAGTCTCACCGATTGTCATACAAGCTTAAAGGATTGTCATTCCAATTCAATTAATTTGGCTGTTGATAAATAGAAGCAGAAGTCATTCAACTCAATCATCCAACATACAGAACCCGAGAACAAAAGAAAAAGAAGCAGAACAATATTACATTCTTCTCTGCAAACTTCAAGATCAATTTCTAGATTGTAAAGTTAAATCCAATCAACTAGAAATCTTTATCTTGTTCTTGTGTAAAAATCTAGCGGATCAAAATCCCTAGAACTTAATCTCAAATCGCGTTTAGCATTTGATTCTAATTATTGCAAAAATAGAAAAAGTTCATGTCGAATTTATTCTAGATTTGTGATAATTAATTTGAGATTAATACCTTGTAATCGATACAGTTGTTGTAACACCTTTCAAGTTTAATAATATTTTTATTTAACTTGAATTTTGTTTCACATTTTTTATTCCGCATTTATTCGATTATTTGGTACTGTTTGTATTCAACCCCCCCTTCTACAAACACATTGGGACCTAACAGCATTTTCTCAAACACATTACAGGTTACCGATTTCTTTCCAAACATAATGGCACCCAAGGACATTCTCTTTGATGGAGCAAAGTTTGTTCCTAATAACTTCTCTGCGATACTAAACACTACAGAGGCACCCTCTGAACTTCATTTCATTCAGGACTTTCTCACTAGTTCTGATATTGGGTTTGCTCTAACTGAGCCTACATCCATTTCTGGAGTTCAAGTACTGGAGTTTTGGAGGAGTGGAGTATATGACAATGGTGGTGCTCAAGGGTCCCCAAGTTTAATATTTTCATCAGGGGAAAATGAGTATGTTGTGACTCTGTCTACGGTTAGACAGGCATTACAGCTACCTGAGGACTGTGTTTATTCTACTGTTGATGACTCAGTTCTTCAACACATGATGGTTAGTCTGGGATATGAAGGAACATTGACCAAGCTTGGACAGTTGAAGAGATCTTTCATAAGGAGGGAATGGAGTTTCTTCTTTGATTGCATTACCAAAGCTTTCACCAACAAATGTTCAAATTTTGATGCAATTCCCATATTCAGCCAACAAATCGGGTATGCACTTCTAAATCACACTGATTTTGATTATGCACGAGCAGTCTTAGGTTTTATTGGGGATAGGATGACAGAAGATCGCAATACTGTATATTTTGCAAGATTTTGTCAGCTTATTTATAGTTTTTGTTGTAATCCGCCCCAAAATTTTGGTGATCTAATTCCATCTTTCAGAATAGCTAAGAGAGCTTTTACTGATTTATTATCTTCTGATACTAAAAAGGCTGTGTTAAGACCCCTCTTAATACCTTTATCTGTCAAACAAGCCTTAATCACCTATGATCCTGTTAAGTACACTGCACTTTATCCTGATGTTCAAACATCAGAACCTGGTTCGTCAGCACCTACCACCTCTACTCAGCCACCTCAAACCTCTCAACCATCTCTCAGAACATATCTCAAGTCCTATGTGAAGCCTACATCTTCTAAGTCAAAGAGAACAAAGACTGTTTCTCAAACACCTCAGAAGAAGAGGAAGATTACTTTGAGAGATGAATCAGATTCTGAGGAACAGATTCTTTCTTCAGAACCTGTGGTAACTGCAGCTGAGAAAAAGATTTCTCAGAAGGATTCTGAACTTGGAGGATCTAAGCTTCTCAAGAGGCTTAGAAAAATGACAATTCCTGAAACTTCCAAGGACTCTAAATTACCAAGGAAATACAAGAAACAGAGGGCAAAAAGGCCAGTTTCAGATGATGAGGAGGAAGCAGCTAAGGAAGGGGATCAGGAATCTCTGATCTCACAAGAAAAAGAATTTGATCCAGTTACTTCTTCTCCATCTACTCCATCTCAGGAAACTATATCTGACAAGGCTAATTTCCCATCTGTGTCTCTTGGTAATCAAGGCACAAGTGCTGATAATGCTGATCAACACTTAGTTGTGCCTGGAGTAATTTTCTTAGAAGCTCCAACAGCAACAAATCTTTTGCCAACACCTGTTACTGATGCTATTCAAACTCCGGAATTATCTAAGTCACCTTCTCTGCATCTAGACACTGATGATCAGACTTTAGGTGAGCATCAGGATATGGCTGTTGATCAGAACTTAGCATCAGATCAGCAATTAGAGGATGCTGACGCCTCCATTGCTACTCACACTGCTATTATATCAGATGATACTGATTCTATAAGTTCTGATGCTGCACATGCTGGAGATACTGGTGATGCTGCTCCAACTGCAAATACTGATGCAGCAGGTCCTTCAGGACACATTCCTCTTTCTAAGTCTGAACTAGTAAAGAAGTTTGTTACAGAGGAACCACCAGTGCCTTGGAGTGAAACTCCTGCAGGACAGGAGTGGACTAAGGAATGGAACTCAGTCTCATGTATTCCATCTGCGTTACATCTTACTGAGCACTTGACTAAAGCTGATGAAATGTTAAATTCTGATGATTTCAAAACTCAGCTTCGTGTCACTGCATTGAGTACTAAACATCTACAAGGTCTTCATTCAACTACTCATGCAGAAATATACAAGATTCAGGAGAACTTTATCAAACAAGAACAAGTTTGGAAACTTGATAAGAAAAAGTTCTTTCAACCATCTATGGACAGGATTGCTTATATTGAGAAGACTCAAGATCGTCAACAAGCACAGATTGATGAAATTCTGCAAAATCAAGCTTCTCAGCAATCACAACTGACTGAAATCCAATCTTCAGTGGAATTGCTTATCTCTCTTCTACTTCCTGCTGATGCCAAAAAGGGGGAGAAAGTGATTAAGTCCAAATGCAAGGATGACAAGACACTGCAAGGAAAGGATGATGAAAAAGATGACCAAGGAAACTCTGGAATGGGTGGAGGTCATAGTCAAGGTAAAAGATTCTCATCAAGAAATGCTGAAATTGCAAGTCACAGGATAAGTTCTGATACTGAGAAGAGAATAAGTTCTGATACTGGTAAAAGAATAAATTCTGATGAACTTCTAGATCTTGATGAAGAAATGTCAAGACAGTTATTTCTTCAAGAAAATCCAGGAATGGACTTGGAAAGTTTAAAGGAAGAAGAAGCTGGACTTAAATCAAAGAAAGCCACATCTAAATCTGAAGCTTCTGGTAAAAAGTCACTTCCAAAACTTAAAGGCATTGTGATTAAAGAAAAGGCACAAACTGAAGCAACATTTGCTAAATCACAACCAAAGATAGATCCAAGATCCAAGGGTAAAGAAAAGGTTGGTGAACCTGTTAAAGTTTATGTACCTCCTGAAGATGAAGAAATTACTGATGACAAAGATAATCTTGCTCTCACTTCAAGAAAAGTTCTTAAAACAACCTGTGACACAGCTCAAGTTGTTCAGAGTCAAGAAATTAAAAGTTCTGATATTCAAAAGAAGCAAGTAACCTCTGACACAGCTCAAGTTAACTTGATATCAGAAGGAAGATCAAAAACACTCCTACCAGGATTCACTAAAGCAAAACAAACTCAACCTTTGAAGACTACTGCAAGTCGTTTTGAAGCTAGAGTAGTTACTGGAAAGGAAGCAAGAGATAAAACTGGATTGGGAAGTGCTGATGAAAGAAGAGTACACAACACTACCAATGATCCAACTTCCTTGAGTGAACCAGGTATTGGAGCAACTCCTGAAAGATTGAATCAATTGGAATCTGTACAAATGGTTTACCATACCTACTTGAAGGAACACATCTTGTTGTATTTCATGACAGATGGTAGGGTTTATCATATAAGACAAAATGTCATTCCATTGAAGTATTTTGAAGAATTGGAGCATGTATTATTCTTACTTCAAGTGGATGACAGATTGACAGGGACTGCTGCAAACTATTTGAAAGAACAGATTCAGAGACAGAAAAGACTTTATTCTGTTAAGTCTGACAGCATATATGTTCCAAAGTACAGAAATCACAATGGTGATATTGTTGATATGAAGCCTAATACTGCACAGATCAGAACATATCTTGGTATTAAGGGGCTTGAATTTAATCTAGAGTCTGACAAAGCTTATGTCATAAGACTAGATCAGGAGTTGAGAAAAGCAAAGATTAATGATCTCAGAGCTGCAATATTTCAAACTGGTGAAGATACTGCAGAGCTTAAAGATGTCAAACGGAGAATGATTGATGAACTCAGATATGCTGAGAAATGTTTGTTGAAGAATTATCTCAGAACAACTCCTGACATCAGAGAGATCAGAAAATGATGAAGCCAAGTCGAAGATCTACAACTGCTTAAATTCTGATGTGTATACAGACTAAAGTTGTTATCAGAAGTTGAATTGGTAAAAGCTTTAAGGACTGTAAGTTGTAGTTATCTTGTCTAATTCTCATGCATTTGTACTAAATGTTTTTGACATCATCAAATATCTGTTAAACTTGTATATTTTGCTAATTTACAAGTTGGGGGAGATTGTTAGATATATTTGATAATGTCATGGCTAATATGTTTTATGTTTAGATTTCAGATCTTATTTGAACAGGACAAATCAGTACTTAACTGTTGATCAGTACTTATACTGGAAGTCAGGACTTAAGGGATATCAGTACTTATGTTATCAGGAGATAAGCATCAGGAGATAGATATCGGAACTTAAGTGTTGAAGGACGATCAGATAAGGACAGTAGCTGATTAAAGTTAAGAATATCAAGATAAACATAAGAAGAGATATGCATGAAGCAGGAATTCCATAAAGAATGGAATACTTGGAATAAAAGATATCTGATTGATATATATTAGGAAGCAGAATTATATTCCATATCAATTAGCGATTATCTTGTAACTGTGTAATATATAAACACAGACATAGGGTTTACACTAGAAGTGTTATCATTATCGAGAATATTATTTACTGTAACCCTAGCAGCTCTCGTGATTTTTTGTTCATCATTGAGAGATAACAGTTCCAGATTGTAACAGAGTTTATTGTTTCAATAAAGTTTGTTTTCTGTTACATAAGTTCTTGAAGTTTGATTTGATTGTAATAAACACTGTATTCACCCCCTCTACAGTGAAAGTGTGACCTAACATATTCATTAATAAATTGTATACATAATATAATGAACAAAAACAGGGCATTTCTTTCATTCAGAAAGTACTTATCATCTAACCGAAGGTCATGCAAAAATGTCCCCAGAAATTTAGATAATAATACCTCAGTGTCTGAAGAGATTACCCACAAAAAGGCCTCGTTAAAATCTCCAAGAGTAAAACCCAATGAGAAAAAAGGCTCACGGAGGAAAAAAAGTGCCTTCATCAAAGAACATTTTATACACAACTAGTAAAAAACTAGTGCCTTCCGATAGAGGTAAAAATCGCCCGTGTCATCAAAATTTATGGTTAAGTTGCATTGTACTCCGAAATTCTTGGCTATATGATTGTGCTTTAAAATCTGAAACTCTTCCGATTATCGAGAAAACACCATATCATCAAAATTATAGCAAGATTGTCTTGTACTACGAGTTCCATTGTAGCTTATTACTTTATTGTCTTATAATAGAACACTCATTTCTATTTTTCAAACATCCTGAAAATGAGAACAAAATAAATAAGAAGAATATTTTAAAATAAAAGAAAAGAAAAAAATAATACCCAGTGCGTATCCGAAGGGTAGCGGCTGCGGGTTAGCTACAATAAAAAAATAAATATTTACTCAAAACGTGTAATCTAACCAAAGAAAATCTTTAGTTAGACACAAAAAGCCAACAAATTGGCACACGATTGTCTTTAAAGGCCAAAATTATGTCATCAATAAGCCACCCATAAAAGATACAATAACAAACCACTAATGGCACAAAACCTCTTCAAGGTAGCAAAACCATCTTTTATGGTCCGGGACACAAATAATTAAGAATAAAAGTTATAAAAATGTATTGCATAATTTTAAAATTTGAATTAAAGAATTAAAAAATAATGTAAAATCGTTTAAAATTTATATTTTAACAATGGACAAACAAATATCAGCAATTATGACAATAATAAAAGACAATTAAAGTCCTCTGGCTAGAACAAAATTAGATATTTTAACTATTTATTAGTCACATAAAAAGACAAAGACGCCAAACGACATAAAAGACAAAAATACCATCAATCATGGCCTCCAAAAATGGTAAAAATTTTCTTTTAAATTAAGGCACAAAGTCATCAATCATGATCCCCAATAAATATACAAATATTTCTTTAAACAAAAAGATAACACATAATTAAAATAACTATTTAAAGAGAGTTCAAATTATGAATATAAAATCTAAAGTTTAAAAAGGTAACTTATAATTAGAGATTCCATCTAATACTAATAAAAAGGTAATCAATAATTAGTCATTAATACCGTACACCTCATAATCATATTTAAAAGATCCTATTTAATAAAAGTCAAATGTATATACACTAAACAACTCGTTTATCTAAATCATATTTGGAAAGAATTCAATTTCAAATTTGAAGGATACAACTCATAATTACTAAAATTAATACTTTCCACAAACTTGCAAAGACTAAATAATCAAACTAATTATATTAAATGTTACAAATCTAAATCGAAAGTATTGAAATATTTATAGAAATAATGGTTAGTATAATTTATACAAAAATAATTTTAAATATTATTTTAAAAATAAATCTCCAAAAATATTTACTACACATTGAGATTAGGAATTTGAAAGATCAAACACTAGGGTTTATTAACAACTCTGAGAGAATATCAAGAACACAGTTAAGATTCTGATTATGGAAGATCAAAAACTAGGGTTTAATAACAACTCGGCGAGAATATCAAGGAGCACATATCACCAATTAACACCAAATATAAAAAATTGAAATATAATCAACACCAAAAAAAGAATACATAATATAAAAAATATTAAGACTTACATGCATGGCAAAACAATACAAATCATATGAACTATCTACATTTGTGCCAACGTAAATAAATAATTTATAAAAACATAAGATTAAAACAAGAAAAGCATACGTGATTCATAATTTATAAAAACATAAGATTAAAACAAGAAAAGCATACGTGATTCAGAGTTGGCAACCTAATCATATCTTTTACACAAATATGTTTAACGTACGTGAATGGCAAATTTTTGTACTAAATATGAGGATTAATTATTGAAATTAGAAGTATCAAAGCTCGAAAAAACTAACCCCTAAGATAAATCCTTATGTTTATGTAGCTTGTCTCTGCTGGATGCTCAGTGTCAATGTATTACACTTATAAATTTGAATTTTATAGAAAGCCTATGTATACAATTTTAGTTCAATGATTTAAATTTATTAAAATATATGTTTTTTCATCCGGTAGTCCTAAAAGCAATAAACGGCAAGGAGAAGTACCAAATTTGAAATGAAGTGGCCGTTTGAACTTTAAACTTACCCCTTCAAAACTGAAACCCCACACCCTCTTTTCATTAATACACTCAAGACAGACACACACACAGAAAGAGAGAGAGAGAGACAGACAGAGAGAGAGAGAGAGTGCGAGAGGGGAGAGAGAGAGAGAGGGAGAGAGGGAGAGAGAGAGAGAGAGAGAGAGAGAGAGAGAGAGAGAGAGAGAGAGAGAGAGAGATTTGAGGGAGGGAGGGAGAGAGAGAGAGAGAGAGATTTGAGTGGGAGAGAGAGAGATGACAGGAATGGTGGTGTTAACAAAGGGAGGTGGATGTGGTGTTGGGAAGATATCAAGAAAAGCTACAACTGAAGCTGAAGAGCAACAAAATCAGTTATCACTAGTGAATTTACTTCTTGATGCATTGAGAAAATCCATGTTTTCTTCTTGTAAATTATCAAGTCAAGAGGGTGGAGAAGCTGCGTTTGATTCTTCATCTTTTGAGATTGGATGGCCTACAAATGTTCAACATTTGACCCATGTTACTTTTGATAGATTTCATGGCTTTCTCGGTCTTCCTGTTGAGTTTCAAGTTGAAATCCCCTGTAAAGCCCCCAGTGCCAGGTCTCATTTTTTCCTCAAATTTCAAGATTTTTTTTTGGTTCAAAAAAATTAAATTCTTGTTTTGGGTATGCTTAGAATTGTAAATCTTGATGTGGGTTCAAGTGATAATTTGCAATACTGAATTGTAGCTATATATGTTCTACCATGTCCAAGAAAAGGGATAAAGATTGAACCTTTAGATCTGTTTAAATTAGTAAGGTTAAATTGCGGGTGCGTGTTTGTTTTGCTAGCTTGATTGAAGTTAGATTTCAGTTGGTATTTGAGTTGTGATGTTTTTAGATTATTTGTTAAATTTTTGGGAGTTGTGTGATTGTCTAATAGTTGGAAAAAACTGTCTTTCTGATATACTTAGCATACAATACAATACAAATGTGGTTAAAGAAGATAAGAATCACATTAGCTGTGTGATTTTTTGAGTGTATTGATTTGGTTGACATTAGGTTTAAAAGGGATGTTTGTGTTAAGCCAGTTGTGATTTAAAGCAACTCATAGTCAAAACCGAAAGTCCTCTCTTTTACTATTCACTCAGTACACCTGAAGTCAATTGACCAAGAAATAGTAGACTTGAAAAGGCTTATAATTGTTTGATTACTGTGATCAGCATTCTAAGGTTTGTGGTAAAAGGAGTTATACACTGCACTACCACTGAACCAGTGGGCTATCTGAGTCCATTTGTCGCATTAATGGCTATTGTATCACACTCTTCTACTCACACGTGACGCTTCCGTTAAGTTCTTGTGCGCCATTACCTGTTGCAGAATTAGATTTTGCATAGTAAGTAGCATGTAAATCTTCAAAAGGGCTTTGTTCTAGTCCTCCCTGATAATTTAGCTTGCAAATTTAATAGCTTGGAGTCATTATTTGCCTCTCTATGTTCTGTGTATCCTATCACCTGTCCTCTGTTAGTGTGTGGATGCTAAAGTATTAATATTTTTGCAGTGTTAGTGTCTTTGGCGTCTCGGCTGAATCAATGCAATGCTCATATGACTCAAGAGGGAACAGTGTTCCTACAATACTATTGCTAATGCAGGAGAGATTATATTCACAAGGAGGCTTAAAGGTAATATCATTATTTATTTTACTCTATGTAATAATCCGAAAGAAAGTCAGTCTCTAATTGCTTCATTCATTTTGTAGTCGGAAGGAATTTTCCGTATTAATCCAGAGAATAGCAAAGAGGAACATGTGAGGGAACAGTTAAACAGAGGCATTGTGCCGCAAGACATTGATGTTCACTGCCTAGCAGGTCTTATAAAGGCCTGGTTTAGGGAGCTTCCTTCTGGTATTTTAGATGGAATTTCGCCTGAAGAGGTACTGCAGTGCACTACGGAGGAGGATTCCACTGAGCTTGTAAAACAACTAAAACCAACTGAGAGAGCACTACTCAACTGGGCAATTGATCTCATGGCTGATGTCGTTGAGCACGAAGATGCCAACAAAATGAATGCTCGGAACATTGCAATGGTTTTTGCCCCAAACATGACTCAAGTAAGTCATAATGAGTATATAAAGTTTTTCAACTAACTTGTGTTGTTAACCAAATTAAACTTGTATTAGATCTTTAACTTTATTGTGTTTTGTTGGATCAGATGTCTGATCCTTTGACAGCCCTGATGCATGCAGTTCAAGTAATGAACTTGCTCAAAACCCTGATAATGAGAACAATACAAGAGCGTGATGAAGCTTCAACAGGAGATTCGCTAACTAATTATTCGCCTACTTCAAACTATTCTTCTGATAGGCTGACCGATTACGAAAACACCAGCTGTGAACTCCGAGCATCTCCTTCAGTCCATGCAGAACAAATTGATTATAATACTGACAGTGAGATTGAAGAGGAAATTGAGTCGGTCTGTGAGAAAGAAAAGTGTTTTTCGGAACAAGATGATGATGACAAAGAAAACACAAAAAACAGTTTTGAACTCAGAGGATCCCCCTCAAGCCATACTGAACAAGTTGATTACAACACTGATACTGAGAACAAGGATGATATCGAATCAATTTGTGAAACAGAAAAGTGCTTTTTGGAACAAGTTGATGGTGACAAAGAAAACACAAGGAACAGCTGTGAACTGGGAGGGTCTCCCTCAAACCATACCGGATTACTTGATTACCACACTAATAGTGAGAATGGAGATGAAAGTGAGTTGCTTTGTGAGTCAGAGAAGTGTTTTCTGAAACAAGTTGATGATGACAATGAAAACACAAGAAATAGCCCTTGTGAAGAATTAAGAGATTTGCAAGAAACAAGTCTTAGTACTCATTTGACTACAACTGGTGAAGAAGTCCTAGGGTTGAGTTCGGTAGATATTAACGAGTTCAAAGTTAACCAGAGTACATCAGAAATCGGTGAAATTACCAGTGATGTGAACAAGGTAGACAAGCTGGCGGATTTGAGTTTGCCTTTGCCTTTGTGAGTCTGAAGTAATAAAATTATCATCTGTGCTTAGGAATTGTTTGCTTTTGGTGTTTGTTCAGCTGGGGGCTGAACCTTTTGTTGCATGTTCTCAATCTCTGATAAGATCAATTAGGAGTGAAGTGTGTGCTTTGTGAATCTTTGTTGTTTAGCTTCAGTTTTAGGCTGAACCATTTGCAGTCTGTTCTCACTAGCAGTAAAATTCTAACCTCAGATGTTGCAGATCGGGTATCGTATCCAAAAGATACCACGACTGGTAGATGAAAAAAACAAGATCATTTATTTATCTGTACAAGTGACATTTTTATATTTGAATGATTTGTTTGCAAAAGTTCTCTCTTGCTTGTGCTTGAAAAAGACTTCTATAGCAGTTTGACATCAAACTGCTGCGATACCAACCTGCAGCTACTATGCATCCTCCTAGGTCCACCTTCATTGTGCGCTTTCGCATCATGCTTTGTCCTCAGGCCGTGTCGTTGAGTTGTAATGTGAGTTACCTCTCTGAGCTTGTTTGATGTGCTTAACATTTGGATTTTCAGCCAGCAGCAGGAAAAATCAAACAAATAAATATCCATATTATGTTCCTTTTGCAAGTACTAGAACCCAAGTAAGTTTCGTGAGTGATGCACAAAATTTCTGCCATGTGAGCTCCTAGAAAGATTGATCTCGTGACCTCCACCAAGGAGACACGAGCTCAACCACTGCATTAACATTTTGTTAGGCAATCTGAGCTTCTTCTGCTTTTATGTTCAAAAGGAGACATAATTATTTATCTATTAATCTATAATCTTCGTATAAGAATTCCATTTTCAGATAACATGCATAGAGAACATTACATTGGCGGGATCATGGAGGACTAACCTGCCGACCTTAAAAAACCAGTTGGAATTTTAATCGACGATCCAGTTTTCTTAAAGAAAATCAGTGAAAAGTTTCTTATGATATAGTTTTTCAGTTCCGGGTCTTCTAAATTGTTTTCCCGAACATTTAATCTACCTTCTCTAGCTGTCTCGAATAATACTCATAATGCATAAGATCTTGACGTTTAATCTACCCACTACAAACTCTGTAATACTCCATGTGTTACATTTTTGAGAGAGTGTTCGGTACTCTCTTCATCCCATTTTAGTTGTCACATTTTTTTTATAAAAGTAAAATTGACCAATTTTTGACCAAAGATTAAACAATACTCTTATATTATTTTAAAAACTAAAAATTATATATTAAAGTAGATTAAATCTACTTTCCGGTGATGTAATTTTTTTATTTTGTTCAATTATAAATTATTAATAAATTTCGGTCAAATTTAAGTCAACTTGACCGGCACAAATCCAAAGATGACAACTAAAATGGGATGGAGGGAGTATAGTTCTATATTTTTTTTATAATTTTTTTTTCTGAATAAAAATTAAAATATTCAAAAAAAAATTATAAAAATAAATTACATAACTATACATTTATGCACCTTAATGCGTTCCGGACACTTCACGTAAACAATTGGAATCACTACTAGAACGAAGGAATGTCAAAGAAGACTGCAGTATTTTAACGACTTGTACTATAATTCAAAATAGATTTCTGTACAGCCTATATATCTGATGTATATTTATAATCCCACGAGGGGCAGGTGAACAATGAGAAATGACAGCATAGTTTCATAAGAAGCAGGTGAACTTCAAAATTTGATTTCAGACTTATCATTTAACTATTTTGTTCTTTCCGAATTATAACTTACGGGTCCAGATCTCGGCAGATGATCGTAATAGCATATTTAACCGTCTTTATTATAATTAGTAACGAGCAGTAATTAATTTTTGATTTTTTATGTGAATACAAAAATTGTACCTATCTTTATCATACAACTTCAATATTTTAAATTTTCATCATTTCCGCTTTTTTACGCCGTAACGATCATCACATGGAACCACGTGCCATGATTATATAAGTCAAAACTCAAAACGTTGATTCGATAGATATTTTAAGATGATATCAACACATAACTGTTGTATAAATATATGTACAACTTCTTGTTTGTGAAGTCACAGCGATGACAAATGACTTCATCAAACCAATGAATTTAAACACAAACAAACTACTTGCTAACTTGAAGAACCAGGGGAAACTTCAGACTGAATCAAGTGAAACTAAGAATCTTATGAGTTTTTCTGCTCATAAAATACTAAGAAGGCATCAATCAAGAAGCTAAACATGTATCCCAAAACAACTTATCTTTATCTTCTTTCTTAATTGGCTCCATTTTAGAATCAACACATCCCTTGCTCTTCTTCAATGTTCTTGAAAACACACATCCTTTTTTGCTACTTTTACAGTACTGATTAATGGCACCATCATCTTCGTCGTCTTCATCTTCATCGTAATCATACCGATCCCTATACTTGGGATTATATTCATGACCATGCATGCGTTCTTGATCGCTTTTCTTGCCATTTAAGTATTCTTTAAAACAATCACCGCGATCATTTTTAAAAATCTCAGGAGGATCGGAGCAGCAAGATAGAGCATCATCAACCTCATTACCATAACTTACCTCCATGTTATTATTATCAACTGAGTACATATTTATTTCCGAATCCTTTTCGGAATCCCCAGTAGACTCAAATAGCAAGAAAGGAGATATATCAATCAAACCATGCAAATTCTTCCAATTCATTTCTATGATCAACAACCAACAAAGAACTATATATTGCTGTAACCTCTTGGTTATATACTGAACAAAAAATATCAATCTCCTCGATGTCGGACTGGGGTGTTACCGTCGTTCCGAAACCATGTGTATAAATGTATAAGAATGAAAAGGTTGGAGGTGGAAATATGAAGATGGTTTGTTTGACACTTCATTCTACTTGTGTAGCCATCCTTTTATACTTTCAAAAATGGGGACTATTTTAAAGCATAGATGTGTATGGGGGTGCATAAGCATGTGCTAGGTTGTCTATCTTCTAGATGAGGGCTGAATATAATATTATATAATATTAGCCCATCAATCATGTTAAATGAAGCAGTTATTTATTTATTTATTCTGTGACAAAAATATAAATGGGGAAATAAACAAGATAATCACTTTACCCAAATAACAGAAAGAGACAAGACGATATATATGTGATCCACGTAGTCTATCTAGATTCTAGAAGCAAATCATACTTGATTTGTTTTTGTTAGCACGGGTGGTGCAAATTGAATAAACCTCCTACTCACCAGCTAGCTCGTTTTGTAAAACTAGCTCTTTTCTATATTTTTTTAATTTTAAAGTCAGCAAAATATTTCATAAATTTTTATATTTCCTTAATATATTACAATATATTGGTAGAAAATGACTATGATGTCAAGATATCTGTTTTAATCTTCAAAAATTGTGGTAAGACTTAAGAGTAGGGTTCTAATCGGGGGTGAACTAGCCGAATTTCGAGCCCGGTGTAATTCAAACCAAGGTTAATTAAGTCGAGCTAAAATGTATCGTTTAACTTATCGAGTCTAAACATCTACCCGAACTCAACTTATTCAATTTTATACTTAATCGGGTCAAAATCTCTACCGAACCCGGCTCAATTAATTTTACGAATTAAGTCAAACCGACTCATTTAATTAAACGGAGCCGGAATCTTTACCCGAACTTGTCTCTTTTAACTAAACGAGTCGAGTGAAACCCACTTAAACAAGTTCGAGGCAGGCAAGCTCGCGAACCGCATGAGTTAAATTACAGCCCGAGATAAGATAAGAGTGAGTCGGTGACTTTTTTTAGAGAAAAATAAAATATTTTTTAGCTATTTTGAAAATAAAAAAAAGCTCATAATATTACAAATTTTAAATTTCGACCAATAAATACGGATAAAGTTTGCCCACCATAATTCACTTAAATTGAAGAACATATAATCCAAGTGTGGTGAGAATAGAATATGCAATTGAAAATCATAATATTTTAACGTGTGTCATGTACTCATGTCAGATTAATAATGAATAACATAATAATTCGAGAAAAGAAATGATGAACAAAATTCTTTGATGCATTGGAGACACACAATCATTCATTCAAGTTATTGACGACTACTATTTTCAGATGAGATGGCCGGTGGGGGTTTTTCATTATTCTTTTTTGTACTTTTTTACAATATGTATATTCCTTCTGGTGGCTTATACTGTTTTTTACAATTTACATGACCCTGACGGCTAATTATAATTAGGGATTTTTTTATGGTGTGCCCAAAAGCACACAATAGTCATTAAGGTTGTGTTTGGTATTGCTGTTGCAGACAGCAACAGCAGCTTTTCACTGAAAAGCAGTTAAAAAACTGTTTGGTAAAATTTAAAAACTGTTTTTCTGAAAAGTATTTTTGGCTTAAAAGCTGCTGTTAGACAAAGCAAGTTCCCCCATACTTTTAGAAAAAACTGCTTTTCAGCTGTTGCGGAAAGCAGATGCTGATTTCACCATCAAACCTTACCAAAAGTATCATTATTTTAATTTTTTTGCATCAAAACATATACGCCTCAAAAAAATTACCAAATAGTCATCTGATTTTTACAACAACACTTTTTCCAGCAGCACTTTTTTTAACAGCACAACATTTTTTAACAGTAATCCCAAACAGAGCCTAACTCTCATATAAATAAGCTCTTTTTATTGAAGATTGAATAATAAATGTTAATGGCCTCTTGCATTCATATCAATACCACCAATAAAAATTGCTCATTTTTATTGAAATTAGTAACTAATGTGTGCCCATTAAAAAGACCGTTATAATTAATTTTGTAACATCCAACCCCACCAACAATTCCTGTTAAAATGAGCTGCCAATTTTTTTTGCTAAATAAACTCACGTACACCTAATTTCGAAATCAAATTCTTGACGACAATGAGCTAACAATTTAATATACTCGTGTATTTCACTTAAAAACGTTTTTTAAGGACCTAAATACTCTTGCTCAGAATGATGTGCAATATTAAAAATATTTCGGGTCGAGTTTTGATTGAACTCACTATCGCTGCCCTTTAATGATATTATTTTTTAATTATTAGTATATTTATTATTTATAAATACCCTTGTGGGTGTCAATTTTAGTGTTTTTGGGTTTTGGCTACTTCCTAATTTTTAAAATGTATTCCGGAAGTGTGTGTTCTTTTACTTTATATATATGACAAAGAAGGCAATTAGTAACAACAGAAAAAGTGAAACTGAGTGCTGTTTTCAGAGGCAGCATTTAAAAAAGAACCAGTAATTGATTAAATATTTAATTTAAGACGTTTGAACTATTAACTATTAACTTTATTATTGGTTCATTTGAGTCACCGGACAAACCCTCAGTCAGTTTAATACGTCGTCTCCAAGCAATTCTATCTAAAATCATATCAGCGGTAAGATTTAAAATCACCATATCTAAATTTCCGTTCAAATTTTATGAGTTCTACCTCTTTTTCTTCCGTTACAGAAATACTTTTCACCTATCGAACCGGTGCTGATGTACACCGTGTCCGAACATGAACATACTAACATAATCGACTCTTCTATATTTTCTTATAAAATGAACACTAGCTATGTATATATAAAAAAGATAATAATTACTTTTCCGCCCAAAGTAGATTAATTTGTTCAATTGAATTGATTTCAGCGCCGAAACTGAAAGATTGAAAAGGCTAGACTAAACACAAACATATGAAAGTGGAGACTAGGGGTGTACACGGATCGGGTTGGGCGGGTTGGGAGAATTTAGCAACCCAACCCAATTAGTTCGGGTTTTCAAAATTTCAAACCAACCCAAACCGTTAAAATTTGTAACCCAAACCAATTTGTATTGTTCGGTTTGGTTCGGTTTGATCGGTTTATTAAATATACAAAATTAATATAAAAATTATAATAAAACATAAGTTTTCAAAGTTTAAAACACTTGAAAATAGTTCAAAACAATATTACAATCCTCCATATTAAATAGTCTTAAGCATCTAATTTTCAACATCAAAAATACTAATAATATTGCTTACGCTTTAAATATTGGAATGAATCATAAATGCAAAAAATATAACACTAATCAAACATCTATTGTTGTTACGAAATGAACTATGAACACGGAGGTTATAAGTTACATTTAGAGTTAGAGATATATGGATCTATGTAAATGGCCTAAACATAATTTTAGATTAACTTATTAGCATGTAAATATATATTTTAATCGGGTTGGGTTGGATTGGTTTAAAATTATCGAAAACCATATCCAAACCAATTAAATCGGGTTGACATTTTTTCAACCCAACTATATATCGGGTTGAAAAAAATCGGTTTGGATCGGCCGAAATAGGGTCGGTTCGGTTTGGATTGGTCGGGTTGACCAAACGGTGTACACCCCTAGTGGAGACTTATACAAAGCAATTGAACAGAAGAAAATAAAAGAAAAACGTGTACGTAAGTAAGTAAAACGAAGAGGGTAAAAACAAGGAAAGTACATTTTTTTTCCCTCCTGAAAAGTAGTAGTAGATGTGGTACAAAATAAAGGGTTACATACTTACAGGAGCTTCAGAATTCACATGAAACGCCTCTTATTTGATGGAACCTGGTCCCTACCACCATACCCATTAAACACAATTCTAAAAATGTACTTTTATATTATTTTGATATAAAACTCCTCTCCAACCCAATTCTAAAAATTACACTATTTTGGTGTGACGCCAAAAGTTACACCAAATTTGGTATCACCAAATTTTTAGAGTTTGTGTGTATTCGCATGTTGTACATATACTTTTTTACTAAAAATAAATTTGTTTCATTTGTATTCAACCACTTTATTACTTTTAACTTTACTTTTGTACTTTAGTAATAAAATAACATATATAGTACAAGACTGGAATAAAATATAGTATTGATGAGTTGATTTTTGAATTTAAAAATAGTGTAGTTTTTAGACTATTTTGGTGTCAAAATTACACCAATATATGGTCCGTTTGGTATTGCTGTTGCAGACAGTTACAACAGTTTTTTGCTGAAAAATTGTCAGAAAAATATTTGGTAAATTTCAAATGCTGCTGCTGCCTGAAAAAGCGTTTTTGGTCTAAAACTTGTTGTTAACAAAAACATATCCCCCATACTTTTGGAAAAAACTGTTTTTAGCTTTTACAGAAATTAGCTATCAGTTTCACTATCAAACCTTTTAAAAAATATTATTTTTATATATTATATCTCAAAATATGCATAAATTAAAAAAATTATCAAACAGTCATTTAATTTTCCTAACAACACTTTTTCCACCAGCAATTTTTCTCACAATACAACAGTTTTTAACAACACTCCCAAATAAAGCCACGGTGTGATGGGTTGAAGATGCTCTAAAATTACCTTTAAAGTCATGTCAGTTTTTAGTATTAAATTTTTCCGCTTCATATAGTTTTCATGATCGCAGGGCGAAAACTCTTTTGTGACCGTTGATTTGGTAAAACTGTAATAAAAAAAAATATAAGGTAAAATCAATCAATAAAAAAAGTAACATGTGTTAGGTGTTAGAAATATTTAAAGATTTCTTTCAACAAAAAATAAAAAATATGTATGAAGTTTATAAAATAGGCAATGAAAAATACAAGCTAAAATTAAGGAGACAAGATAAAAGCAAGAAACAAAATAAGTGAGAGAATAAAAAGAAAAGGACAAGTAGATGGATAACTGTACTCATCAACTTGTTAGGTCCTTCTAGATAGCTGCAGTTTCAGGAGGGTCACTTTAAAGAAAACACTAAGATTAAGGCCGAAAACGAATCCGAGTAATCCGGGTTCGAACCCGGATTCGACTTGCTAATATCCGGATCCAACTTGCTAATAATCAATGTAATTCGTATTTATATACAAAATGAGTGAATTCGAATTCTACTTTAAAATTCGAAGGAATATTGAGTCGAATCTCACCATTCTCATATTCCGTCATATTTATGTACTATAGTTCGAATAATTTCAGAATACTTAAATATGTATGTATTAAAAATATTTGATTCGATTTTGTTAATTATATTCATTACATATATATATATTACATGTCATACATATATATTTATTAAAATTATATCTATAAAATGACCACATTTTAGTTTTGTACTTATTTATTCGAGTATTCTTAAATTTTTTAGTATTATTTTAGACGAATTCAAATCCGAATATATAAAAACGAGTAATTCGGTATATAATTAAGTCGAACCGAATTATATACAAGTATTGGTATTCCAATTCGGGTCGAATATGAGCAAAAACTATAAATTTTAATTTGAATCTGGACATAATCAGAACAATTATTTATAAATTCGAACCGAATCTGACCTTACTACTGTTCATACCTATTCAACTTGTTTTCACCCTTAATTAAAATCTATTTTTTGTAATGAATAACAAGTTTTTCTTCATAAAAGTGTCCTATAATATTCTTTTGTAAAATAAAATAAATAAATAATATTATAAATTAAAAATTAAAAAAACCCGATAAGTTGGTCAATGAGGTGTCATTGTTGAACTGAAACCGCAAATTTGCAACACTCACCGGTCACACTAGGACGGTGCTTTCGCCACCAATACAAGTTGAGGCTCTGTTGAGAGAGTGTTGACAAACAACGTGTGGGTCACTTCATTTCGTCGTTATCTCTTTAAGGTCATTTTGTACATATCTCCATTAATAATACACTGTTGCATGTTAGGTCTTGTTCCCACTTCAACTTCCCCCACCAAATTCATCATGTTCAATTTATACTCTCAGACTCAGAGACGTCGTGGAATTGATTTGCTGCCGCCATACATTGAGCTACCTGTTGTTTTTGATCTTCTAGACTCCTCACCATTAACAAAATATCATCGCAGCGTGAGTTTACATTTCATTTTAAATGACGGATTTTAAATGATAGGTTTTAAGTTGTGAGTTCAAATTCTCATGTTTATACTAATATTTGAATGTCATGGATTTCAAATGAAATTTAAATCCAAATTTTCAAACAGCTAGCTTATTTGATTAAATCCAGAATTTTCAAATTAAATTCAGTTTTCAAACGGGCCATTAAGTAATTGATTAAGAATTTATATTATGTCGGAAATTATGGGCCCGTTTGGGAAATCTTAAAATAAGTAACTTATGACTTAAATGAAATAAGTGAATAATAAGTGATAAGTTGACAAATGCTTACAAGCTATACAATTGTTTGGATAATTTAACTTATAAGTTAATTTTTTTATTTAAATGAACTAAAATAAATAATTTTTAAATATATTATCTTAATTCTTATATTTTAAATTTGATTAACATTTAAAAAAATATATTTTAAAACTAAAATTGATAAAATAAATGAAAACGAAAATAAGTTGAGAAAAAGTACGTCATTACTAACATTCAACTTATCAGCTTATAAGTTATAAATTAAACTTATAAATTGGGTCGACAAACACTCATCAATAAGTTGTTGCGGGCTTATAAACCAATAAGCTGGCTTATAAGATTTGCCAAACAGGCACTATATATTCAATTTTCGCTTATCTCGAAAATTTATGAAAATATATACTCATTTATTAAGTTATATGTTATATTTGTTTAAAAAAATATAATCTAATATTTGTTGTTACAACATTAGTTTTGTTCAAATTATATCGAATGTATTTGTTGAAGGGAAATTTTAAGATAATTTTATAATATTTGAATATTCATTCTTAATTGTATGATTAGCGAACCGATAAAATAAAATAAAAACACTCAAAAGATTACTAAATAGATAACATACTTAAAAAGTTTAATTGTAAGAGGACTGAAATTCAAGACGTGTTTTAAATAACTTACGAGCTCTGATATCATATTAAATAATCGTAAAATAAATCATCACTTTGCAACTAGCAGATCATCAGGGTTGATGTTACCGACATTTTTATTCAACCTTATAGTAGGGATGTACACGTAAACCGCTCAAACGCATCCAACCGCTCAACCGCTCGTAACCGAACCGTATTTGCGGATAATCGCGAAACGCGGGTTTATTGTGGATTTAAATTTTAAAAATCGCTCATTCGCGGTTTGGATGCGGTATTAAATTCTTGAAAATCGCAAAATTGCAACCACAACCGCAACCCGCAACATATATTTATAATAAAATATATTTCCAAAAATGTAGTTGATATCATATAAATTAATAAATATACACATTTATCAACTAATCTTAGGTTAATGTTAAGATTGTGTTCATAAAATTCACAATTATTATAAGAGATATAACCAAACAAATGAAAAATATAATCAAAATGTAATTTTTTTAATCCTTTTCTTTTTTCTTTTCTCTCGTCTCCACATTTTTGTATGTTTTTAATATCTTTACTATACACGGAGCATTAGTTTATATTTTATTTTTGAATATAATTTATCACATAACTTAAACTTCAATTTATTAATATTCTGAATTTACTTTTTTTACAAAATATTAATTATTTTAAAATAAGTGGTTGAACCGCAAACCGATCCGCAATAACCGCAAATTCGCAACCGCAAATGACGCGGTTAACCGCCCGCATTTGCGGTTGCGGATGACAATTTTTTAAAACCGCTCTTCGCGGTTTGATTCGAATTTTACCGAAAACCGATCCGATCTGAATCGCGTACACCCCTACCTTATATGAACTAACACTTTAAGTTAACTTATGACCTTTTATGACATGCGTAAGACTATATACAACGTGTTGTTATCTTGGGAGTACGAGTGGAACAACTACAAATGCATTACATTAAAAAATTATTATTTATGCAACAATTAATTGTTCTTAAAAATATTATTTCTTTGGGCAAATATAGTATATAGAACCATGTGTACATTTTTACACCTATAATAAGAAAAAGTAGATGGATAAGTAGCCACTATAATGCTTTCTTTCCAAAAGCTTTAGATTTACAACAAAAAGCTCGCTACTTTTTTCTTTTTGTTAAATATAATAAAATCCTACATTGGAATGCATGGAGGGATAAAATCAGTGATTCATTTAAACGTTTCATCAGAATCATCACATCTATTCGTGGCCTAATTTTTAAATTATACTCCAGGGTTGTAGTTGGGATTAAACGAGCCGAATTTTGAATCGGACATAATTCGAACCGAGTTTAATCAAGTCAAACCTAGCCAATTCATCTTGTTTAACTAATCGAGTTTAAATCTCTGCTCGAACTCGACTCGTTTAATTTCACGAGTCGAGTCGAGCGGGTGCATTTAGCTAAACGAGCCAATTTCAATAAATCGGGTCAGTCGATTCGTTTAATTTTACACTTAATAGAACCTAAATCTGTAACCGAACTGGGCACGTTTAATATTCCCAGTTGAGTCGAGCCAGCTCATTTAGCTAAACGAGCCAGCGCATTTAGTTAAACGAGCCGGTTTCAATGAGTCGGGAGAGCAAACTCGTTTAATTTTACACTTAATCGAACCTAAATTTACAACCAAAATCGACTTATTTATTATTCTAAGTCCAGCCGAGCCAAGTCAAGTCGGGTCGGCTCATTCAATTAAACGAGTCAACTCGTTTAAATACGTTTAATTAAACAAGGCAAAATCTATGCCCAATATCTACTCATTTTAAATAATTAAAATGAATCGAGTCGAGCGAGTTCGTATCTGGTGATCTCGCAAGCCCCCGACTAATTGAGAGATGGGTTGGTCAATAGAAATATTTTCAAAAAGAAAGAGTAAGTTTATTTTTTATTATTACTATTATACACTATTGACCGCTAGTAGTCACACTTTTTAAGTCCCAAAACTATTTTTTAAGCGATTATTCGACTAAACAAATTCTTTTTATTTTTCAAGTATTCTTAATCTCGGTTTATGTGTCTGTTTGAGAAATTTTAAAATAAGTAAACTATTACTTAAAAAGAATAAGAGGTTTAAAAGCGATAAAAACATTAATACTTAAAGTTATATAAGTATTTGAATATTTTTACTTATAAATCAGAATTTTTTACTTAAATAATATAAAATATATTATTTTTAAATATAATTATCTTAATTCATAAATTTTAAATTAGATTAACATTTAAAAATATATATTTTTTTAAAAAATTAATAAAAAGCGAAAAAATCAAAATAATTTTAAAAAAGTACTTCGTTACCAACATTTAACGTAACAACATATAAGTTGAAAATTTAAATCGGGTCTTACAAGGGATAGGGGGGGGGGTCATAAGGGATAAGTTGCCAAACAGGCCCTCTGTTCAACCCAAGTGACCTTGTTTCAATACACCAATTTGTCCTTGAAGCTTTGAGAATCAATAGCCCTGCAGGATGTTGCCCTGAGCTTTTTCGACATCCCTGGTAATTTCTATACATTAAAAGACAGCCCTGTCCAGGAATATGATGTGCAGACGGACGCTACATATGCAGACCAAATAGATGAAGATGGTATTGATACTTCAGTGTCGAATATAGGCACACTACAAATTTTATTATCAATAAATCTAATGTCTTTCCTTACAGCCAACTTGTGGCATGTTTCTCTTGATTTTGGGTACTCTAAATTGTCAAGTGCTCTTGAGAGATATGATAACGAGACTGTACCCTGTTAAACTTTTTGAAATCTACAGCTATACAATCTCTTTCTCCGATCCCTTTCGTAAAAAGAACATCATAATATTAGTAAAAACGATGTTTTTGGCTTTAAACACTTTTTGTACTCTAAATCAACCGGACATATATTTAACACATCCATATCTTCATTGTCAGCATGAAGGCTGATCACATTCTTTTGGCCCCCGAGTCACAGCAATAAGACAGTGACCCAAGTGAGAATATCCCAAACAGGAAGCTGGGCAAGCAATGTATATAACTTTGCAGCTTGAAACACCGGTAAGGACACTGCTTCAGACCCCTGTGATTTGCAACTTGAACCCTATAATCTCATAGCAAGGTCATATATATAGTTCATGACAACAGACACAGATCGAAGAATGACAAGACAGATTTTGGAGAGTCTCGAAAACACTCAACGGAGTACATTTCGAAGCAACTATAGATACAGTCTGAGTTTTGTTGCCTTAGTCAACATCTCAAATATAAATTCAAATGGGAAAAATCAGAATTAACAAGGAAGAAAATCAATTTCCAAGTGAAGACAAATCATTTTTCTTTTTAAGTAACTTTTTTTACGAAAAAGATGATAAATGTGTATCACAAAAAACAGGTCTTGGGAGAAAAATCAATAAATTAATAATCAATGTCTAATTAAATTACATGTTACAACAAATTGGAAATTACACTTGCGCAGATGTGACCCAAGGACTAGAGCATCATGGACTTGATTACCATGCAATTAAGTAGGCCGGACCGACAGATGTAATGCAATTTTACAATCCTACCCAAAATAGCCGAGGGCTGCACTAAGTCGAGTTGCATGGATGTCATATATGACAGAGATAGCTGCTTTCTTCTTGAGCTTACCTCCGAATCAGAATGATTAATTTTGTTTATTGTCTCTTTTAAGTTGAACCTTCAACTTCTTACCACCTAACTGGCAACCATTCATCGTACTAATGGCAGCTTGAGCAGCTGCTGGTGAGTCGTAACTTACAAATCCTGTTATTAAAGGCTAGTTAGAAGCAAAAATAAAGATATCGCATACTTCAAAATCAAAAAAATAATATATGTAAACTTATACCGAAACATTTGCTCACTCCAGTTGCTTTGTCAACAAAAACTTTGGCACTTACGACTGTACCAAATGCTTGAAATGAATTTGCAAGCTCTTGATCACCAAATTCTTGAGGAATGTGATAGATAAATAAATTAGCACCAGGCGGACCTGTTTTTACGGTACATATTTAATAAATGAGGTCATATGGAGATAACAAAACATTAATGGAGATGTTTATCAATATCTAGCTAGCAAAAACAACCTTCTTGCTGACCACCTGAACTGGTACTGACACTTGAAGATGAAGCAGGGTAATTGTTGGCAGCAAGAGGTATAGGACTCGGAGGACCACTCAAGGACCTATTACTCATTATCCCCCCAGCATATGCCAAAGGATACTGCACTCCACTCACAGCTGGATAAGCAGAGGCAAGATAACTTGCTCGTGGCACAGGATAGTTTCTAGGGGTCAATCCCGGGGAAAATTCAGGTGCAGCTCCTCGGACTGCATTTCCTTGGGTTACTGATGATATCATATTATGATAAGCATGTTGATTCTGCAATGGTGGCAGGCGATACGGCATGAGTCCATAAGTTCCAGGACCCTACTAAGACATCAACTGTTAATTAAAGTGCACTTCCGTTTAATATAACTATCAATACAAGTGCAACAAACAATACAGAAAACTGGAAGTACAAACAGTGAAATTTTAAATATAACTTATGGAAGAGGACCTAGCAGCTTTTTTAAGTGTATTACCTCTGAAGTCAGAACTGCAATTTGACAACACGGAATCACCTCTCCCCACAAAATGTTTTAAACTTTATACCTCTTATTCCAGTTTCTCTCATATTCTTCTCGCTTATATCCCGACAACAATAATTCATACATCATGCTTTTCCGTAAAAATTACACAAAGTTTCCAGCGAACAATAAGCCCATGTTTGCGCAAAGTTACAATTCAGGGATTCAATTACCATGAATAATGATCCAAAATATTAATCTTAGGAGTGTTTATCCTTAAATTAAAGAAAAAAAAACGTGTTGGTTTGGTACAGGGTCTTGTGTGAGAGCATTCATTAATAATCGGACAAAAATGCCATTACTATTGTTAATAAATACGTGTAGAATAACATATTGTAAATATCTTCTTATTTGAAGGATAACAACTTTCTCAGGAGTCAGGAAAGTGCTAAATCCCTTTAAAATATTTAGCGGGAGAAAGCATCATATTCCTCCCCATTAACTTGTGTTTGGTACGCAAATAGTCCTCAATCAATCCCACACAATTTTTTTTAAGTGAGATTATATTCTACAGGATTAAAAACAGTGATCTATATGTAGCAAGTCCAAGAAAACAGACCTGGTATCCATATCCATTGTATGGGGGCATATATCCCATAGGCAAAGCTCCAAACAAAGACGAATGCTGTGGAGAGTCAGCATTTGCCATATTGAGAGGCTGTGATTGAGATTTCTGAGCCCTCCGAGCAAGTCTCTCCTTCTCAGTATCTGCCCACTTGACAACTAAAGGAACGGTTGAGCCCTAATATACAAATTTTACAAGAGCAAGTTGTTCAATTATCCACTAAAAAACAACAAAATGACAATGGAAAGCAAGCTGGAGTTCCAACATCAGACAAAAAAAATTAAAGAACATATTTGTTCAGAACTTTTATATCTACCAATCTGAATTAGGCATACGAATTTAAAGTAGATTTAAGCTAAATGTTCTACTTTTTTTTATAAAAAGCTCAAATAATGTTGGCTTCATTTTACATGTTTCAAAAAATAAATCATGCAGTACTAAAATAAACCTCAAAAGACCTTCCAGTAAAACTCTAAAGAAATTATAGTCAAAATTCATATAATTTTTATTGATAGAATGCAATTTATGTCAAACCTCCATTCTGTGATTTCCATTAAGGGCCTCTATGGCTGCAGCTGCTTGTTCTTTAGTCTCATATTTCAAAAAGGCACAGCCTGTGTTATTAACAAAACAAATAAATGAAATATCCAATCAAAAAATTAAATAAGAAGAAAGGCCTATCTTCTGAACAAGCACCGAGAAACATCAGATATGTAACAAAGTTTAAGGTTTTGACTTTTAAGATACCACTGTAAAAAAATACAAAAAAAAGGTACCTTTGCTCGTCTGCTGAGAACCTCGCAAAATTTGCAAGTCTTTTATATCCCCATATTGCGAAAATAAATCAGAAACTTCAACCTCAGTCACATTTTTTGGAAGCATACCAACAAAGAGCTTGTGCTCTGTTTAAAGTAAAACATATTTTTTTTGTTAATCTACATATAACATCATAAATTTGTTGACAACATAAATGTGTACATCTCTTACATAGAGAATTAAGTTTGTAAAATTATGTAATTACCTAATCTTTCCAATTCGCCATCTGCATACTTCACTTGCAGCGGGCTAGCTGCCTGTAAAAAAACATGGAAATTTGTCCTTTCAATTTAGAGTATAAAAAGTGCTTAAAACCAAAACACCCACAAGCCATAAATATTATGATGTTCTTTTTACCAAAGGGAATCAGAGAAGAAGATTCTATAATGTTAGATTTCAAAAAGTTTTACAGGATAGCTCATATAAAGCTCAACAGAAGGGAAATAGTTTAGTTGTCATATCTGTCCACAGCAATAGACCGTTCAGTGTGTCCACTACTCCAGTTCAGTTTCCAAATAAAAATCAACTATTATTAGTTAAAATAAAAATCCTAGTCAACTATTATGACTTACACATTTCAAATAGATTTGTTTTCAAGCTTATCACAGCTAAACACATGTTTTTTTTGCTACATGTTCCTAAAGCTTACGTTAAAATACCAACAACACAACATATGACATATAATAGTTTCATATTCTCATCTATGAACAGCAACTGTGCTGTTACTGTAATTAATTTCATTGAGTAAGCTCAATTGAGGTTCACTTGGAAATTATTTTTATTGGTTCCTGCTTTCTCTTTCCTTCTCTTGAAAGTAGATACTGATGGAGGAACCAAAATCCGATAAACTACCAAGTGAATACTTCCTTATGATACAACTGCATATTAAAGTTTAAAAATTCAAAATTTAACTCTACAGTTAGCAAATTTAATACAATTATGATAACGTGTCACTGTAGATCATATCTTAAATTTAAAATTACAACTAGTAACTTGAATATAGTTTAACATTGCCCTCAAACAAAGTCAACTACACTAATTTAACAAAAAAAGGCTAAGATATGGAAAATACTTACGCCAGGAAGAGTTTTCTTGTTGTGACAACCATTCACTGCCTTATCAGCTTCTTCCCTTGATGGACATATGAGAAAACAACAACCTGCAGCACCAAATTAGGGATCCAGAACACAATATTAGACATTAAAACAAGAAACTTAATCAACACTATTAACTGAACTAATCTCGTGCAAACTTGGCGGATGTCACATAGTCAGGAGTTAAGAATAAAAGAAACACAACAAAACAACATGAATCTTAACCAACATTAATGCACATGAATCTTATGCATTCCAACACAAATCCACTAGATATTTAGTGCACTGGCCTAAAAATTGTCATGTGCAAACCTCATGAATGTCTTGTGATACGGATTCAGAATGCAGTTATATTACTAAAATGGTCACGAATATTGATCAAATTTGTAAACTAAACTCGTGCATTGCAATCCAAATCTAGTAAATTAACTTGACAAATATGAACCAAATACATCTTCAGTGTGTGAAGCTCGTGAATGTCACCTAGTTGGGGATTTAAACCACAAATTTACTCACTAAAACAACACAATCTAATTTAACACTATTATCTAAACTACTCTAATGCATTATGATCCAAAACCTCTAAATTAACTTAACAACTTACACCAAACCCCACATTAACTCAAATCTCGCATAATTAACAATTCCGAGCACAATTACACACATCAAAACACCGCGCACCTAAATCAACACTCTAAACCAAACTAATATCGTGCATTATGAATTCACGATTCAAATCCCCTAAATCAACTTCACAACTTACAACAAACTACGCATTAACTCAAACCTCGCATAATTAACAATTCAAAGCACAATTACACACATCAAACCACTATAATTACCATGCATTATGAGTTCATGATCCAAATCCACTAAATCAACTTCACAACTTCTAATCATCTCAAACATCGCGTAAATTACAACCAAAACACAATTACAAACATTAAAACTCCGCACATCTCAATCAACACAACAAACTATCAAAATCACATACAATCACACACAAATCAACTACTTGAACCATCAAAATTAACTAATTAATCATGCTCTCGAGCATTTTCACCTCGCGAAGCTCTGGTGATCTTGTCCTTGATAATATTAACTTCATCAACAATCGCGAACTGCTCAAACAATTCAATAAGCTCCGCTTCACTCATTTGCTTCGGCACTTGACCTACGAACAGCTTCACGCTCTCTTCACCATGTCTCCTCGCTTCCGCCATTACTGTAACTGGTTTGTATGTATATGTCTTCAAAAGTCTCCTCTCTCTCTCTCTGCTTTGATCGTTTCAACAGAGTTTCTCTCTCTAACTGACTTTCTCTCTCTAGATTTGGCTTGGTTTTGTTTCTCTCTCTAAAAAGTGGGGGTTGTTTATTTATTTTTTGTGTGTTTATTGTGAAAGTTGGATCTTCACGGTGGAGTTTATTTTAATTGAATCTTTGGAAATGGGCTTGGAGTTGGGGTTTATTACGGAAGTGCCATTGATTAATGAAGTGCAGTTACAGTTAGTAACGGACTCGACAAGACATGGTTGTGAGGGAGAGTCGTGTTTGTATCTTGTGCTTGGACGATTTTACCCTTCTAGTTTTATGGTTGCATTAAATTAATTTCTTGTTCACTTGGCAAAAAAATTATTTGTTAATCAATTAAGACGAGGGAAATCTTTTGGGAAGTTTTTAATTAAGTTTACAAAACTGAACTGAACAATCCATCAAAAAATTAAAATAAACATTTACTCACACCCTTTCAATAACTTGTATTCAATACATTTTAAAATTTGTGTAGGAAGTAAAAGTAAATTTATGATATAAAATTAAAGTAGTTTGATATTAATTTTTGCACATATTAAGATTATCGGCACATATAATATTAGTGATAATTTTTATATATGATCGAGTATTTTTATCATTCACTGCGAGCAAAATGAAAAGTTTATGAAATTGTCTGCTTTCTCCATACTCTTTTAGGATATCGGGTCTTTTCTATGACTATTTTCAATAGAGAAAAATATTTGTGAGATTAATTCCGGAAACTTTTCTAAGGTGCAAATGTATTTAAGTATAAAATAGCAAGGATATTTTTGTAAAATATATATAATTTCATATAATTACTATAATACTCTTATATATTAATATGAGAAACTTTGACGATATAAAATTACCGGATAAATGTACATGAAATAATCTCGGGAACATCAATATTTTTTTAAGTGATGCTTGCAAATTAAAGATAAACATGAGTTTAACTCTAATTTAACAAACAACAAAAGAACATGAGTTCAATTAACTATCACTAAATTTGTCTAATAATGAACTTGAAGACAGACATAAGCACGTGATTATGTAGGAAAAGGACAAAAAATGACTTTGGTTTATCCATAAGAAGGGGCAAAAGCGGGAAAGAACATAAAGAGGGTAAAGTTGTAGTAAAGCGTGAAAACCAAGGCGGAGATGTAGTGACGCCAGACTGTCCCGCCAATCTCCAACCAATCACAACGTAGTCTCTCTCTTGCAACTTGCATGCATTACGGCTCCCATTATCTAATCCGGTTTTAATCAAAGACCATACGGTGCCGTTTTATAGTTTTAATAGTTTTTTTTTTCAAAATACTATTTGATTTTTATTATTTGGTAGGCATATTCAACAAATTGGAGATTAAAACGTAGTAAGAAATCCTTTATTTCTTATTTTATTTTTTTATTTTTTATCGGAGTTAACCCGCAACCGCTACCCATTGGGTACGTACTGGGTAAACTCTACGGTTTCCCGCAATAGCCTATAAAACACGTGAATCAAGATAAACCGATTCGAACTTGTGATCAAGAGGATAGTTATAGCCTCTTTAACCAACTGAGCCAACCTTACGGACTTTCTGTTTTTCTTAATTAATTTTTTATTTTTTTTAACAAGTGTTCAATTTATTTGAGTTTTGTTTGACCTCTCCTTAATTGTGAGAGTTTAAATTTTATTTTAATTTATTTTGTTGTCCATCATGTCTAGAATTGCAAATTTGCTTTCTTGAAATTAATTCAGTGGTAAGGATTTTTATTCTAATGCATCTATGTCGATTGTTCAAAACAATATTTGGAGAATTACTATATGTACATACCTGTTCAAAAAATTCTTGGATGCAAGAAATGATTCAACGACGATATAATTAACGTTTGTTCAATTTCGATTATATATGTAAATATTGTATAGCTTTTAATTATTGAATTTTTTTTTTTAAGAAAAACAAACTGAGTAAGCATTTTTTTTAATTTTTTTTATAACAGGGTGTCCGACCACAGTGGATCTCAAAATTGTTTTAAATGTCGTGCATTAATGAGTGATTCATTTCATTAATGAAAAAATAATTAAAATATTTTGACAATCAGTATTTAAAAATAGTTTTTGGAATGAATTTGAGAATTTTGAAATTTTTATTATTAAACTACCGGTTACAAAACAAGATGTAAAATAATATACTAAAGATTTCAATAATAATTGACTAAAAAATGTGCTTCACATTCTCATATCACACGATTTTTTATATTAATCTCGAAAAAAAAAATTGAACAACATTGTATTGATTTTATAAGCAAATTTTTAGTGTATTTCGACCCGGTATATACCAAAATAATACAAGAAGACATTAAGGTGCAAAAACAAGGATTTTGATTTACATTGAAGGGGAACAAGTAACTGATCAAAACTTGTTTTTACAGGAATAATGTTGACATGTACATTGCAGAGTACAACTGCCAGTTGAACACGCCTTATCCACAACAGGGTGTAATGCCAAAACCAAATTACAGTTACTTTAAATGATGTATGGTAGTTGACATTACTCAAAGAATGATTAACAAAATAACTATGACCCTGAAGACTGGGCTTCAAATTGGCTTTGCTGGTGCCAGTATGTCATTACTCGTTAGTCATTGGTAGAGAAAATATCTAAAAGGGGCCGCTGTTGTATTCTGAACAAGAATATAACGAGATAACTAGATTGCCTTTAGTCCAGCAAACTCGCGCAGCTTTTCACATAGTACAAATGTGATTGTTGTTTGCGGACCTAGTCTTGCGAAGATGGCAAACCCCCTGGCAATATGTCGAAGTTAACGCACCCCGAAATTTTTGAAAGGTATGACCAGGCATTCATTTACAATAGATGAGTTCATATACGAGAGGTTTTTTTTTCCTTTTAAATGAAATAAAAGGAAGATTAAAATGTAATAATGTATCTTACCCTTTGTAAAGTCCTCTAAGACCTTCTGTCCGAAGAACCTGAAATCGAGCATTTTAATAACATAAGACGCCAAGTCACAGAAATGATGAAGCCATTGCTACTGTTTGCAAATACTCCAAATATACTTTTGCCTTGACTCATTTTCCAAAAGGCTATATACTTGACGTAGCTAAGCCTTCAATAGATAGACCAAAGCTAGATGCAATACCTGGTATGCACAATGAAATCCATTCTGATAGGTTCCGACTACTTTAGATTCCCGTTGCAACATGAGACGGGTTTTGATCAGGTCGATTGGTGCAGTAACGAGGGTGCTGACACCTCCTGCTATTGTGCTTGAGCTTCAAAAGATGCAAACTAAGGTAAGTTGTGGCCCACAAGAAAAATAGTAGAGGAGCACCAGCATCAGTTCTCGTTTTTTTCAGCTAATATATTTTTTAATCTTCTATGCATCTTTCTGAATGTCAGTTTTCTAATCTATGTCAATCTATTTATTCAATCCAAATTTAACTAAAATAAATGGGTATACCATATAAGTGGAGGTATCATTAAAAAAGGATAAAGGGAAGGTAAAAGTTGCATACAATAGATGTAAATAAAATCCTTCTTCGAGAGGAGTCCATCTTGTCAAGACCTGTGTTGTGCAAGCTAAATTAAAATTTAAAATGGCAGGTAAAATAAGCACAAATTAAAGTTAGGCAAAAAGAAACCAGTAAAATTTTATGGGTAAAATGTATCTACAGTTCAACGATAGGTTATTTTCCTAAAGTTAGTCACTAGAACACTTGTTTTGTAGTATCTCTTAAAAAATGCTAATCACGTATGGATCACCTGAATGAAGTATTCGTGTTTTCAGTTATACATACTATCAAACTTCAATCAATCAAGAGTATATTTGAAATTGAAGGTTCAAAAGCACTAAATGATTATTTTTTTATTAAATACACTTATGACTATAAAATTACCTAGTTTTAGTAGTTACCTTTAGAAAAATAATCTACACTCAACTGTAGATACATTTTACCCAACTTTTATATAGTATAATAATATCTAATTAGATACACTAGAATGAATTATATAATTCAGAATCAAGGACAATGTTATAAATTAGTTGTTTGCATGATTCAAAATCTAATTTATTGATTTTCATCTAATCCTATATGTCGGAAAATATGATTCAGAACTGGAACAACTGAAGGGATTATTTGACAATCAAGCCATTCAGCCTAGACATGATTTATTTAAACTGTCCAGAAAATCTATTTTGAATTTATCAACATCCTTTGAACTTGCCTGCTTTGATTCATCATATGTGGCTAGTTGAGATGCAGTCAAAGCAGCAGCTCTGACCATTGCAGGACCAACTCCCTTCCAAAGAGCAGTCATTCCCTCCGTTGAAGATATTCTCCTCAACTCCTCTATTGGTCCGCTACTAGATTTTTGATTCATCTGCAACCTCACCTAAGGACGAGGAATAAAATGTAAGAAAAGGTTTGCCGGGTTTTTAGATTTTCTATATTAAGATACCTTTAGCACTTCAGAAGGGTTGGTTAATGCAGTGGCAAGGGCACCAGAGAATGCTCCAGATGCAATCTTCATCAAGATATTGTTGGACTCAAAAGCCAATTCACAGACATATTTTGATGGTTCATACAATCCTAAACGGAGACCACCATAAAGAACTGACCTCATAAGTGCAGGAGTTAATCCCCGATATAACGACTTAGCCCCTTCATTTTGAAGAACTTGAACAAAAGATTGACCCTGATGCATCCAGAGTGGAATAAATTGGGTACATAATGCTTTTATAAACCAGATATCATAAACTTTTAAGAACATTCAAATCGTACCATTCCCATAAGAGGACCCCTCTGGCCAACAAGTTCCATTTGAAGCCTAACTTTGAGAACATCTGCATTCCAAAACTAAATATCTAGATTACAGTAGCAGACAACATTATATAATTGATTTCCTATGAGTTCAATTGACAAACACTATCTGCAACATACGTGCATATAATATGTTTACAGTTTATAACATCATATACTTTGACATAAAAATGGGAGCTTCAGAATTTCACTGTATCCCATCCCCTGCAGTTTGTTGACACTCATAAACGAAGGTGTGCATTCGTTATACACTATATTGAGAGAACTAGTTAAGTGAAAATTCTTGTGCAAACACGAATATCTTCAAAATGATTACAAATACAAAAAACAAATCAAGGTCTGAAATGGATTTTTTAAGCAAGTAGATACACTAGTAATCAGGATGGAATGGTGAAAACTTCAGGATCTCAAGAGTGCACAATTTAACATGGCTGAGACAGAAACACAACTTTTCCGCATACTATAGTGCACCAAACATGTGATCTTAGCCAAGTATCCCAAATATAGATATCACTCAGATCAGCTAGGAACATATATTACTAATTTGAAACCAAATACTACCTTAAATGTCACGAAATAGAAAACAAGAGAGACTTAATTAACCCAAATAAGTCCCAAAATGATCCATTCATTAGAATTCTATTCCTTTAAAGTATACATTATTTTTATCAAATCTCTGTAAGTTAAAAGAACAACAAAACGCAAAATGAGCACATTTACGAACAAAGCCTAAAAAACCAAAATAACAACCGCTAAGAGAGAGCAACAAACCTAAAGGATGAGTAATCGCGGTAGCAGCTGCGACAGCAGTTCCACTGGTACCAAAATGATAAGCAACATTGGTTGGAGAAACCCACCAATTCTGCTTCTCATTAACTCCCATTGACCCTGTTTAATCATCCATAACAACAATATCGATATCTACATACACAAAAGACTCCAACCCAATCATCAAATCATCATAAAAATGCAAACTTTAAGCTCAAAACACTTATACAAACATCATTAAACAAACCAACTATCAAAACACATAGATTCATTAACTCTCATTGATCCTTTTTAAGCATCCACAACAACAATATCAATATCTACATACACAAAACACTCCAACCCAATCATCAAATCATCATAAAAATGCAAACTTTAAGCTCAAAACACTTGTACAAACATCATAAAACAAACCAACCATCAAAACACGTCAATTTTCTTGAAACATAACCAAAAAGATTAAATTTTTACACTTTCAAATGCAAGAACAAACCTTTTTTAGAATCCCCATCCATCACTTCAAATTCATCACCAAAAATTCATTACCCTTTTCTTGAAAAATATATACACACAATATAAATGAATCTTTAGTTCTTTACAACCATTTATCACATTTTTTTTAACAAACCCGTTTAATAATATTACAGCAGCCCAATTTCTATTTTGGGTCTTTTAAAACGACATCGTTTAGCTAATAAAAATAAGCCCACCAATTACAATTTAACCCCTTCCCCTTTAGGCTTTTTATAGCACCAATACTTACAGGTTTGTTGTGTGTATATATATCTAGGGTTCTTCTCAAATCTTGAATTTTAAATCTTTTGGGTCATAAATTTTTGCTTAATCTCAGCAATGCCAAGGTAAAATTATATAAAATTATAATTCTTGAATTTCTATTAACTTGTAATAGTTTTTATAGTACTTTTGTTTGTTTTATAATTTTTTTGTTGTTGAATTCAGGTACTATTGTGATTATTGTGACACATACTTGACTCATGATTCTGTAAGTTTTCTTGATTTTATTTGAATTTAC
The DNA here is from genome assembly GCF_009905375.1 of Apium graveolens. NCBI lineage: Eukaryota > Viridiplantae > Streptophyta > Magnoliopsida > Apiales > Apiaceae > Apium > Apium graveolens. The sequence goes on from NC_133657.1 coordinate 858,699, forward strand.
TATCTTGGTATGATAAATTATATGTATGAACTACATATGTGTGGTTGTTTTTATGATAAAGATCGAAACTTTTAGCAGCTGTAAGATGCTAGTTGTGTTTAGTTCTGAAATAAGAAATCTTACCTGAAATTTCGATATTTATGAACTATATATGTGTGTAGTTCTATTTTTTTGAAAATGGTCAATTGCGTAAAAATAGGTTCTTCATTGTGTTTAGTTCTGATGTAAGAGATCTTACCTGAATTTCGATGTTGATTTACGAAGTTTTTTGTTTGAAATGGTCAATTGCGTAAAATTAAGTACTTGAATTGGACTATTGTGATTCCACATGGTTGAACTCTTAACCTCTTTGTAGTTGAGAGGAGAGAGGTACTTGATAGGCTGTAAGACTAGGGATTTGTTAATAACATATTATATTGATGTTAAGATAATGTAGGATTTTTTTAATGTTTTTTAGGTAATAGTTTGAACCTTCATCTTTAGAGAGTGATGGTATGTTATGTAAGAGTTGTCACTTTCGTTATTTATATTGTAATAATCTGTAACCTGAGAAGTGTATTTCTTTTCTTTCTGATCTAGTTGTGTACTTGCATATGGTACTAATTGTTTTAGTAGCCCTACTCACTGTTTTCTGCACTTTGGAAGCATAACAGTTTGCTTGTCAAGTTGTAATTTCAGCCTTCTGTTAGGAAGCAGCACAATGCGGGATACAAACATAAGGTATTTAGCTTTTATTTTTTTCTTTTCTGTATTTTTGTTAGCTAATCATTATTAGTTCTCTTACGAGCTTAATGTGTAAAGGCAAATGTGAGAGATTACTATATGCAATTTGAGGCGCAACAAAACCAATTTTTGGTTGACCAAAGGATTAAGGCACATCTTGGGCAAACTGCTGTCTACCAGCAAGTTGGTGGAGTTTACAACCAGATGAGACCCGGCCTTCCTGTTTTACCAGCACCTATGATGCCACCTATGCAAGGGAATATGCAGTTTCCTGGGAGTGCACCATTTGTCCCTGGAATGAGGCCTCCAGTCATGTATAGACCAGGTACCTTATGGTTTTAGCACTTCAAATGTTTATGCATCTCGATTGCTAGCTCTTTTATCCCTTCATAATATCTAAGAAGTGGATTGTACTTTGAATGCATGAAATTGGGCACAGAGGGAAGTGAATAGCATTGGATATGTTGAATGATATGTGGGTGATATGTATACTTTGGTTAGACCTACTCAAGAGTTTATCTCACTCGTATTGCTTAAGAACGTACCCAAGTCTCTAAGTTTGATGTGTGGGATAAACCATAATGCCAAAAATATTTTAAATATTTAATATAGAAATTAATAATTACGAGCCTCTAAAACCCAATAGAGTTGGATGACTTTAATGTTACTACGTGTCTGTGTCTGGTGTACAAGGTATCTGTTCTTTGTTTAAGTTATGTTATTCTTGAATGAACTAATAACACCATCAAGCTTGTTGAGGACATGTATAGTTATTTTTTTCCCGCACATTAGGTACATAATTAAGGGATTCCTTTTTTAGGTGGAGAATGGTATCTTTATAATAAATCTAAATATATGCCCAGTAAGGTTATAGTTGGTTCCAGTGTTCTGGACGAACTGTGTTGAAGATTGCTAACATATTTCGGTTCAAGTTCTGTTTAATTGCATTATTGCTGCATGGTCTGGATCGTAGAGATGCAATTAAACAAAGTTGATGATACAGACATACAGTAAATATCTAGGTTAGGCCTAAACCCTGCAGGAAGGTTTTACAAGGCTTATAGATGTATCAAGCATTCAATATACCTCACCACAGAATCATATGTATGATAAATGAATGGCAGACCTTCATTCTAGTGAATGTTTAATTTCGTTCTCATGCATGTAAGCTGTATGAACAGGGATGGATTTGTAGAGAATCTCTTCCAGTAACGCCATTCACTTCAAAGTTTGGATTTGAAAAAAGCAGTCTAAGAACAGGTACAAAAATCAATATTCGAATTTTCAGTGAAAATAGTCCTTTAAGCAAATGATTTAAATTTTGGAACTTGTTACATATTTACTTCAGCAGCTTTCCTCCGGATGATACTAGTTTAAAGTAGTATAGTAAGTTAACAGATTGGATTATAAACTTTTAATTCTTTATATAAAATTTTGGATCTGTTTACAGTGGAAAATTGCTTTGAAGGCTTTAACTAGATATCATGTAGAGTTATAACTTCTAAGTTATAATTAGTTGTGACCCCCCCCCCAAATAATCCTAAATCTTAGTCTATTATGACTACATAAGATTAGTACATGATCCTTCTCCTGGTATGTTTGTATATGTTCCACTAATATTATCGTGCCTAATTGTATGTTATTTCTTGACAGGTTATGGTCCTACCCCAGGCATGCCCCTAATGGCAGCGATACCTGGTCCTCCTTCATTGCCCAGTCAAGCTGATGGAAAAATGCCAATGGCAATGAATCCTCCACCAATGTTTCCAGGTAGCATTCCTGCTTCGAGTAGCGGCCCTCCAATGTTTGCACCAGCTATGCATCAAAGCAATCCAGCACCATCTATGCATCAAAGCAATCCAGCACCATCTATGCATCAAAGCAATCCAGCACCATCTAGTGGAGGCTTGGACAGTCCTGATATGGACGTCCAAACCCATGCTCCAGAAGTAAGTCATTAATCTTGTGATAGTGGGATTAGCCTTGGATGCAAAAGCTGTTCTTTATGGAGATCAAAAAAAGCAATGTTGCATCATTCACAGCAAACGTGCCAGGATTTAAGGCAAAAGTTCATTATAAGTTATCAAGGACTTTAGAATGCAATTTGCAGTTCAAAGAACATTTAAGTTTGGCATTATCTGTTCCCCTTTTTTCTGAGAGGGTGGCAGTGTGAACATTTTCTCAATTTTTGGTTTTGCATGCTAATCGACTGGTGAAGTTTCTTATTCTTGGATGTCTTGTAGTGGTAGCAGACTGTTTTTGCTCTTATGCTAAGATGTTAAGACTGTAAACATTGTGTACACTTAAAAATCATTTTCCTAAATACTTGTGTTTAAATTTTAGCACAAAAGTTTAGACACTAATTCTTTAATGTTATGTTTCTAAAATGAACCGGAGAATGGTTCATAAATTTGAATAGTATACGAAATATAGACATCAAGGATTGCTATTTTACTGGTGGTTTGTTCTTGTGTTGATCATTTAAGTTCCAGAAGTTTGTTATTCCAAGTCCATGGCATATTTTGCTATATATAACCCCAAAAATTGGCTTATGCTCTTAACAAGAAGGGAAGCTGCCAGCTGGTTATAGAATGTCTGGTATCTGATTCTCGATTTCTCTGATCTGAATATGTGATGGTATGATTTAAGAAACGAACGAGGAAGACGAAGACATAAAGATTATTAGGGAACTCGAAACTTTTAGTTACCAACTATCAAGAAGTAAATAAGGCTGTAGCAGCAAGTACTTGAAGTTGAGTAAAATACTAGTTTCTAGTGATGATTGTTATTACATATCCAACAAAACATTGATTGGGTTTTCAATCTAGTTTATGCTGCTGCTGAAACTGGTTCCTTCACTAAAACGTCTTCGGTGGTATATTACTTTTAATCATCACATGATTACAGTGGCTCCTGATTTCTCACTGTCTAAGTATGTGATGTTATGATTTGAGTATTTGTCTTGCATTTGATATTTGCTTATTGTAATGTAGAAAGCTAAATTTCTATGCACATTTACTGATTCTGTTCTCTGTATTAGTTGATGAAATTTTATCAACTTTCTGGCTTTATCTTCTGATATTTATCCTCCCTAGTTTCTGAAACTCTTTCTTATGGCTTTTCGAGCACTTCCTAGTTTCTTATGGCTTTTCGAGAGTTACCGTGTGCACAAGATTTCCGCAAAGGGTAGGGCAAATAGTAAACTAATAGATAGACTTTCTCAGAGTTTCAAACTTGCTAGTTAGCCTACACCTTTCTACAATAAGTGCTTCCCAGAAGGCCTGTTCTCGACATCGCAGTACTTGCAGCTGCAGCAGTTGACCTGGTTCAACTAAGAGCAACTCCAATGGCCGGCACCCCAACTTCGCCACATAATCATAATATTCTATTTCAATTTCTCTTTTTTCATATTATTTTTAGAACCATTCTTTCAAAAAATACTCAGGTGATAGAAATATATTTTATGCATCATTCGTACTACAATTGAAGTTGACACCCTATTTTATGGGATGCCAACTTTTGACACCCCAAGTTGGCACACCATGCCTACTTATTTAACACCTTAATGACATCTCTTAACTCTAATGAAGTGCTAACAAGTGTGTCAAACCACGGCATGTCACATGGTTTTGGCACCTCTTTTGGTACCCTCCATTGGAGAGGCTCTTATTGCATTCATCAAGGAAATCTCACATTTTAAAATATAACGCTACGACATTCATAAGGAGATCCCACAATTTAAAATACGATGTAAAGCATCATCAAGGAAATCCCGCATTTTAAAATATCACGTATGGCGTACTATATTAAAAACACAGATTACTCAACAAAATTCAATTTACATTATGAATTTTACTCCCTAACATATGGGGTAGGATAACCGTATTAAACACATTACTCCAAAATTCTTATATCTATATTTCAAGTGTTCAGATTCAATCTTTTATTCGTTTCCCGTAAGAGAGCGGAAAAAATTCGTGGAAAACAAAAAACCCTTTCCACGGAACATAAAAAAGAAAAATTGAATATGAATCTGGACCCTTGAAATATAAATCGGACACTTCTAAATCAGTGTGTTAGATAAAGTTTATCTAACTTCCAGGAAAATGACCCTTAAATTATTGACTATGTTACTAAAATTAATAATTAAAAATATTTAAGTATTCGATGCATGCACTTTCCGGTAGGTACACAAAGTTATAGTAATAATACGAATGATTTAACTGAAAGCATGATTTGTTGGTTGCATTGGGGTCAAAAGAAAACACTAGAGATCAAAAAGGAAACGGTTGAGGTAAAAACAATACAAGAACCAATAAAATATGAGCCTGAAATACTTCATAAAAGACTTCTCATACAAGTAATGTTTCAGTCAACATCTGGAGATCACAACAGAAGTAATGAACCAAACAAAGTCTTCCATAATTCCCATAAATTAAATTATATTCTAGAATACTTGAAACAATATTAAAACTTTGCTTACTATTCCCAACAGAGATAAAAAAGGCTGATCAAGGCTCAAATGAGTTTCTTGAGTTCATTAGCTATGTTCTCAGCATCCATTGCAGCTCCATACAATCCCCTTCTTGCCAATCCAACACAGTACAGTCCCTTCTCTCCTTTCCAGTGATTCGGAAAATTCGGTTTCGGAAACCCCTCATCATTCAAAAGATAGCTATCTCCCTGCAGTTTCAGTACCAAAAATTCAGTTTCTTTACAGAGCATGCAGACTCTGTTACTTAAAATGCACACTTGAAACATCATAACTTCAACTCAAAGATTGATTATAGTATAATTTGTGCGTTACCTTAAGCCACGTCTTGGTGGACCTAGTGAAGCCAGTTGCAAAAATAATCGAATCAAATTGATCTGATCTTCCGTCCTCAAACAATATTTCGCTCTCAGTTATGCTTCTCAGTCCAGGCAATACCTACACAAACAGTTCATATCGTAATTAACTTTACTTCTAAGTAACTGCATTGTACTTGCAGAATGCAGAACTCCTTATTCCATGCATTCAACTTTCGAATAAATTAGCTAATCGGTCACATTCATTAAAAATTTCGTAAAGATCTAATATACTAATGTGACCAAAATTAATCTACAAAAACTATTAAAGAAATCTACACACATGGAAAATGTTAAGAATCAAATGAGACGGAGGGAGTACTAATTGAAGAAAGAAGAGAAGTATACCTGAATCTCACCAGACTTTATTTTCTTGCATGTCCCTACATCAATAATAGGATATTTACCATTCTTAACTTTCAATGCAAAGGGGCCTTCTTGTGGCCTTTTTATACCAAACTTGCTTAAATCTCCATACTTAATCTTGCTAAGCAACACCATTAAAGAGTCTACCATGTAGTAAGGAAAATACTTCAATAACATTAGTCCCCAATACACCATTCCTCTTGACAGAACATGTGCCTAAACATTTTACAACCATAGATATGTTTAGTTTTTAAACTAGAAGCTTCTACAAAAGATAAGAAGTTTGATTATATAAAATAATTTACCGGTCGACGAACAACAATTGAAGCTTTAGCACCATAGTTGGCTAGATCCAAAGCAATCTCCATACCGGAATTTCCACATCCAACAACCAAAACATGTTTTTTTTCATAAGACTCACCACTTTTATATTGAGTTGAATGAATAACATCACCCTTGAACTTACTTAACCCTTCAACTTCCGGAATATAAGCATCACAAGTTTCACCAGTAGCAACAACCAAAAACCTACCATAATATTTCTCAGAGACACCGGAAACACCATTAGTAACCTCAACAGTCCATTTAGCAGAGTCTTGGTCGTAAAATGCAGACACAACTAGTCTTTGGTACAAAGGTCTTATGTCGAAATGTGTGACATAGTCATCCAGATATTGCAAGAATTGTTTTCTGGGCACAAAAGTAGGACAAGATCTCGGAAAGGGCATGTAGGGGAGTTGACAAAACTGCTTAGCTAGATGAAGGTGCAGGCGATCATATGCCTTTTGCTTCCATAAAGATGCAAAACAATCTTCTCTTTCAAGAATCATGTAAGGGATTGAATGTGTTTTCAAACATGCTGCTGTTGCAAGCCCGGAAGGGCCCGCACCAACTATGATTACTACTTCTTCTTTGAACTCCATAACTCAGAGAATAAAAAAGATGAATGTGCATGTAAAATGAACAAGGGTTGATGTATTTATACTCAGTGTGCTCATGAAAAGAAAATTACTCATGGATATTACAAAAAAACATTAGTGTACAAGTTAGTTAAGTCAAGTAACTCAATATTAAGACTGTTTTTCAAATCATTGACTTTGACTCTGAACAATGCCGATTAGTCTCTCGAGGTGATAAGATAATTAAAAAGTTTAAAATTCCAAAGAAACTGGTGTTTATTTTAATTTAATTATTGTAGTTCATAAATCATAATGCTATTAAATCTATATTCTAATTAAATGCCGACCATATTGTACATGAATGATAAAATATTTATAATATTTTGGCAATAAAAATATGCTGCAATAGTTTACAATACTTTAAATGATTTCGGTTGCAAGTCATATATAATTAAATATTACTTGTAGCTTATTAATACACACGTAAAGCAATATTAACCGACAATGTTTGCCTTTAAACAAGTAGGAACAAACAGAGTGGTTGGCTCTTATAAGGAAATATGAAAAGTTCAATGAATTTGTTATAGAGAAGTGTGAAATCTAATGAAATTTGAAGTACAAGTTTCGCTATCTGTGTTGTGTTGTTTATGAACTACATTGACCTACTAGGTTAATAGCTGTCTGTTTGTATTTCATTACTTTGATTTAAATGTAGCATAGATATTTTTTTTATGGAGTAAATGGTACATACATGTTAAATTATTTGATTACATATCAAATAATCATATCATATCAATTATAATTTTAAGAGATAGAATAATATTCCAATAAGTTTCATTAATTAAACAATGATCATGTTTAAACTTAATATATTTTAAATAATAATAAATAATTTAATTCTGGCAGACCAACATACCCTTTTGACTTTAAAATCAAGTCACTCCCCTCAAATCTTTAAAGTCGTTAAAAACAAATAGGACGTGGATCTATGAATTATTAGTAAAATTTTGTGGTGTATTTATTGTTAAATGTATATGTTCTTTTTGCAAAACATTTATTTAACTTGAACTTAAATGAAAGCAATAACTTCCAACACCAATTATAAAATACACTATCTTGGGGGGGGAAAGTTAAAATTATCAGATATAAGCAATATTAAAAGAATCTATTTTATTATGAAAATGTGCTTCAAATTGATTCGATTTAAGTTAACCATCAAATAAATATTAAATTATTTAGATATGATTTATTTATTTTATAACCAGTCAAATAATAATTTTCTACATAAATTTGAATTTTGAAAGTATTTATAAAGTAAAACAAGTAAAACAAACAAGACCCTTAACAAAAGAAGACAAAGCTAAAGATAACAAAGTTCTCTGTACTTGTATGATCCTCAAACAAATGGGCCAAAAAATGAGTACTACTTTAGAACCAAACAAACTGGGCCTTCCTGAAACGGGCTAGTATGCTTTCTTTTTAAATACCCATTAATTTATAAGCCCATAAAAACTGGGTCTTCCTTCTTAATCAAAACCCTAACAGTTTATATCAACTCCATATTATATTCGGATTCATAATTGCACATTGTTCCAAAACAAATACAACCCCTATTAATAGAGTATTACGTGGTATCGGATCTTATACTATTCAACACTAACCTACGTTAAATTATTTACTACTTCTTCTTTGAACTCCATAACAGAGAGAACAAAAATGATGGATGTGCATGTAAAATGAACAAGGGTTGATGTATTTATACTCAGTGTTCTCATGAAAAAAAATTACTTATGGATATTAAAAAAAACATTAGTGTACAAGTTAGTTAAGTTAAGTAACTCATTTTTCAAATCATTGACTTTGACTCTGAACAATGCCGATTAATCTATCAAGGTGATAAGATAATTAAGAAGTTTAAAATTTCAAAGAAACTGCTGTTTATTTTAATTTAATTATTGTAGTTCATAAATCATAATATTTTAATTAAATGCCGAGCATATTGTACATGGACAATAGAATATTTATAATTTTTTGGCAATAAAAATGTGTGCTACAATAGTTTACAATACTTTAAATGATTTCGGTTGCAAGTCATATATAATTGAATATTACCTGTAGCTTATTAATACATACGTAAAGCAATATTAACCGACACTTATACAAGTAGAAATAAATAGAGTGGTTGGCTCTTGTAAAGAAAAATGAAAAGTTCAATGAATTTGTATAGAAAAATGTAAAATCTAATGAAATTTGAAGTACAAGTTTCGCTATCTGTGTGGTGTTGTTTATGAACCACATTGACCTACTAGGTCAATAGGTGTCTTTTTGTATTTCATTACTTTGATAATTCAAATGTAGGGTAGATAAATTATTTTGATGGAGATACATGTCAAATTATTTGATTACATATCAAAAAATCATATCATATTAGTTATAATTTTAAAAAATAGAATAATATTTTGAAAAGTCTCATTAATTGAACAATGATAATGTTTAAAATTAGTGTATTGTAATTAATAATAAATAATTTAATTCCGGCCAAGTGCCAACCAATACATACCCCTTTTGAAAGTCAAGTTACTCCTCTCAGATAGGACTGGATCTAAGAATTATTAGTAGAATTTTGTGGTGTATTTATTGTTAACTGTATATGTTCTTTTTGCAAATCATTTAGAGTATTTAACTTGAACTTAAATGAAAGCAATAAGTTCCAACACCAATTATAAAATACACAATCTTGGGGAAAAAAGTTAAAATTATCGGATATAAGCAATATCAAAAAACTCTATTTTATTATGAAAATGTGCTTCAAATGAGTCAATTTTTTTTTGACAGGAAATTGAGTCGATTTAAGTCAACCATCAAATAAATATTAAAGTATTAAGATATGATTTATTCATTTTATAAACAGTCAAATAATATTTTCTACATAAATTTGAATTTAGAAATTATTTATAATAAAGTAAAATAAACTAGACCCTTAACTTAACTATAGATGAACAAAGTTCTCTATATTTCCCAATGTACAAATGAAAATTGTTGTATGATCCTCAAACAAATGGGCCTAAAAATCTACTTAGAACCAAACAAACCGGGCCTTCCTGAAACGGGCTAGTATGCTTTCTCTATTTAATACCCATTAATTATAAGCCCATAAAAACTGGGCCTTCCTTCTTAATCAAAACCCTAATAGCTTATATTAACTCAAATCTGAAATTATATTCGGATTCATAATTGCACATTGTTCCAAAACAAATACAACCCCTATATAATACAGTATTAGTTCTCGGATCTTATACTATTTGTTGACGGAGGATTTTTGGTAACAACAAAATTTGAGGTTCGTAGCCGGAAACAAGATCTGTGACGGTGGTTCTTTGTCGTAAACGTGAACAGTACCCGGTGGATCCGATGAACAGTATTCGTCGGGAAGTATGAACAGTGTTTGGTGGTGGAGATTATTGGGGGCTGAGATTGCTTAGTAGGGTTAGTGGTGACTCCTTTGCGCTCTCGCTTCTGACCCCTTACAATTTGCCTATGTATCCCTATTTATAGGGAATCAAGCCCACGTAGTTCCTGGGGAACAAGAAACCTAATGGGCTTAGATTTCTTATCCCGAGGCCCAATGGGAAACCCACTGGAAACCGTCTTCTACTAGCTTTAGGAATGTCCGCCGATGAGGCCCAACCACAAAGGCCCAAGGCTCGTCCGCGGCTTCGAGACTTCACGGATGAGGCATCTCCCTGGCCAAGGATAACCCTCTGCTACTAGCTGTTTCTCTAGTCCGTGGACGCAGGTATAGTCGTGGTTCACCCCAAATGTTGGACGCATCCTTGTCCCCCGATAAGGAGCCCCTACCAGATTGCAGGACAAGTGATCCCAAGCTTTTGGGTGCAAAGTGCAGGATACTCCAAAGTCTCCCAACGAGGACACCCGTTGACTACAGAGACAGAGCTCCCAAAGCACACACCAGATTTCACCCCACATCCCCAATGAGGACACTCATTGACTACAGGAGGAGGCCTTCAGTCCAGGCATACCCCTGGAGGTCTCTGACCACGGACACCGCCTTTCCTGTAGATATGCTACAGGAAGGAGTTCTTCAATAGAGTACCTGCATCAAATAGGTTAGTAATAATAATCTCCCTCTTCCGAGAATCATCCAAAGAACCCATCCAAGTACGCATGTTGAAATCCCATCCAAGTTATTTCTCACTTAGGGCGCGCCCTAATACCTTAGGGGATACTTTTAAGAATCAGTTGAACTCCTTTTTTCATATATTAATAGGGCGCGCCTCCTTCACCAACGAGGGCGCGCCTTGATTATGTAAGGCGCCAGCATTACTCTTTTCGTATGCATAAGGGCGCGCCTCCCCATACTTGTAGGGCGCGCCTTCTTCTTTTATAGTAAAATAGATGCCTTATCTTTTCTTTAATTTTAGGCACCGACATCCTAATTCTGACCAATTGACCCGGTTTTGACCCGAATAAAGTTTATACCAAATTTTGGGCATAACACTATTCAACACTAGCTCTATGTTAAATTCTTAACAAAGATGACTAAATATTATTTGCAAGACACAGAGGAAGAGGCAGAGCTCGCGAGCAAATTCGAATTTTTTTGTGAAATTGCTGGAGACCAAGAAAAATTTCAAGCCACAAAACAAAACAACATTACATCTTCTGTTGATCATTCTTCATCAGTTCTGGAAAAAATTGGCACTTGTTCATTTTTAAGGCCACGAGGATGGATTAAAGTCCCGAAGAGATCACGCAGCAAGGCCACTAGAGGAGAGGTTTTGTTGTCAGATAGTTTCTGCAAGTTAAACTTAAAAGGTTATGTGGTTGATCATGATTACTTGAACGACAAGGAAGTGTCGTCTGGTTCATGCAAGCTTAGTGGAAAGAGATCTGCAGATGATTATGATTACTCAAACGACAAGAAAGTGCTTCGTGATGTTAAAGGCAAGAAGATTTTAAGAAATTACTATGACAGTGATGAAAAAGAGTATGAATATTCTGAAAAGAAGAAGAAACCAGGGCACAATATTGTGGTGAAGAACAATAATGTTGTTGAGATAGCATCACTGCCAGTAGGGTTTGAGAATCGAATTCGAGAGTTAGGGGGTTATGATGTTAAATTGATCATTCAGAAACATATTACTTATTCTGATACTAACATAACTCAGAATCGATTTTTGATCCCTGTTAAACAGATTAGACCAGATGCTAAAGATTTTCTTACAGAAAACGAGATTTCACTTTTGCCAATTAAGGTTCCCTTGATTCAGCCAAATCTTTGTTTGACAAGGATAATGCTCAGAAAGTGGAACTGGTCGGACAAATCATCTTTCTACGCTTTGAATGGTCCTTGGACTGCGGTTTTAATGAATCATATTCTTCGAGCTGGGATGGTAATGCAGTTATGGTCTTTTCGAGTTGATGGAATATTGTTTATGGCACTAGTGAACGTCTCAAGAGATAATGAACTGGATCATGTAATTAATGCAAATGCAGGTCAGATCCATGCAGAATCACACAATCAACAACACGCGATGGAGGAAAACGAGTCAGATCGACAGGGTGCATGGGCATGTTGTTCTCAGGCTCAGGGATGCAGCAGCTCCAAGTCCTATTTTAATCAATTAGACGATATAGACTAAAAGAGTTATCTTGCTTACTAATTTGTCTTGATAGTTGAAGAGAGATTTTGTTAGATTATAATTAAGATTAGCATGGCTTAATTCTGTATCTTACTGCACTATATAAATGAAGTGTGTTATTTTCAGCTATTCACAGCATAATATTTACTGAATGTGGTTAATTAGCTTTTTTTAAAAAAGACTTGAGTTTTGTAAAACATTGGCCGAGTTTTGGCAACTGATTATGTAATGAGGAAGCTCAAAAAGCTTTGCTTTGTTAAAGACATTACTGCCTAGCAGACTGTCTCAGGAACTCTGAAGTCCGATCTTTTGGAAGGTTTTGACAGCAGCAAATGTGTCATCGCGGTCTTCATTCAAGATGACTAAATTTGATAGAGATAATCAGGTTCTGAAGCTTAGCATTCCAGCCATATATGTACTGTACAGAGTAATGTGTTTAGGTTAGGTTATTCAGGTTTTTCTCTTTTTTATCGACTTACTGGTAATGAGTTGCAGACCTAGTACAAACATCATAAGACCATGACACTGAATAACAAAAAAAACATCAACAGTTGTTTCTTAATGCATAAAACTTGTTTGAAGAAACTCTGTGAGCAATTAAGTGGCAAGCAAAAACAGGTACCATGCCAATTAAAAACACACCAAATGATAAGTCTACTGAAAAGAATCTTTTACACTGTGTTTCCGAACATAGAAATTAGTAAGAGGAATGAAAACGGTTTATATATATTTCTCTTCAAATCTTCTAAAATATTGGAGGAAGCTATAGGACACAATCTTGACGTCTGAATCACTTGAAACGACGGGGTTGCATATAGCTGCCAGTTCCCTCTTCTTGGCCTCGTACACGTATGCTTCAGCTCTCCTGTTAGCTTTAATCCATTCAATAGCCTTCTTGATAGCTTTCTCCACCTTCTTCGGTTTAGCTTTGATATCACTTCTCATTTTATATGCATACTCTTCAAACTCATTCATTGCCTTGATGTTCCTTTTGAATATCTCATCTTCAGCCCTGTACATCTCTGCATATTGTATCATCATCTCTATCTCATTCTTTGAATGCCTTGACTTGTTATTGTCTATTGTTACATCGGCCTTCATCCCAGTAATCTTACACTCAGCAGTTACATTCAGAACTCCATCTGCATCTACATTAAATGTGACCACAGCTTTAACTTCACCCCTCGGGGAAGGAGGAAGACCACGAAAAATCATCTTACCCAGTAAGTTGTTATCTGTTGCCCTCGGTCTCTCACCCTCGTAAACTTTAATAGAAAAATTAGTCTGATCATCTACTGACGTTCTGTATGTTCTTGTTATGCTGGTGGGAATTCTTGTGTTCCTTGGAATAACAATATGCACTGCATTACCCAAGATCCCAACTCCGAGTGACAAAGGAGTGACATCTACTAACACTAAATCCCTAATATGATGATTTCCCACACCATTCAGAATTGCGGCTTGGACAGCTGCACCATAAGCAACAGCCTCGTCAGGATTAATACTCCTGCAGAGCGATTTCCCATTAAAAAATTCTTGCAATAGCTGCTGCACTTTAGGAATCCTACTTGATCCACCCACTAGAACAATATCATCGATTCTACTCTTGTCCATCTTCACATCTTCAAGACACTTCGCCACAGTATCCAAACAACTTTTAAACAGATCCATGTTCAAATCCTCGAATCTGGCACGCGTGATATTGGCACAGTAATCAATTCCCTCGTGCAAAGAATCTACATCAATAGTTGCTACAGAATTCTGAGAGAGAAACCTCTTTGCCTTTTCACAAGCATTTCTCAATCTTCTAAGAGATTTAGGGTTTTGACTGATATTTTTTCTGTACTTTATATTGAATTCCTCAACAAAATGGGCCATTAAACGATTGTCAAAATCCACACCTCCAAGGTGAGTATCACCTGCAGTCGCCAGTACTTCAAACTTATCCTTGTTGATATTGAGCAGAGAAACATCAAAAGTACCGCCACCAAGATCAAAAATAAGGGCAATTTTCCCCCTGTCGTACTACTTGTAAGCTCCTTGTCAAGACCATAAGCGACTGCAGCAGCTGTAGGCTCAACAAGAATACGCAAGACATTAAGGCCAGCTATTGTCGCTGCATCTTTAGTAGCCTGGCGCTGGGAGTCATTAAAGTGTGCAGGAACAGTAACAACAGCTTTCTTTATATTTTTCCACAAGTAGTTCTCAGCAATTTCCTTCATCTTAAAGAGGACCATTGAAGACAACTCCTCAGGGAAAAATTGTTTCTCCTCACCTTTGTAATTAACAACAATCTTAGGTTTCTGAGCAGGATCACTAATTACCTTAAAAGGCCAAAGCTTCAAGTCACTTTGTACCGTTGAATCTGTGAATCTCCTTCCGATCAACCTCTTAACATCTGTATACGCACATAAGTAAAAATCTTTTCAGCGAATACCATTTAATCTTTTTAATTCTGAATTGTGGATTAATGGTTGTTTTTTTTTTTTGAAAAGTCATTTCATTAAAATAGACACTATAGTAGGAGTTCAAAACAGTACAACTAAAACATGAGAAGAAAACAGCAACTCCTTGCTGCACCGAGGATTCAGACTCGAAGTAGATTAGAACAGCTACAAGCAACAAAGAGCAACCAACTACTAGAACAAGGACTAAACTAGGAAATAACTGGAACAGGGATTAATGGTTGTTTAACATTGTGATTTCCTCTAGAAAATATAATGAGAGCACTTTGTATCAGTATTAGAGTCTACAGATACATTTTTTTTCTAGTTAAACACACTCACACACCCGCCTTGTATTTGACAAGTTTCAAACCATCGACATCTCGTAATGAGAGCAAGGGAGATATCGTTGCACCAAGAGTTGTTGGGTGAGTCTACAAACATTCTGTTACATATTCTCTATCAAAGTCAATTTCGTAAAAAAAGTTCAGGAGAAGATTCAACCACAAATTCATGATCAATTATGAGTGAACAAATCAATAACATTACTCTAATCTAGAATTTATTTTCTTAAATTTTTAAGAGCATTATTTTTCAGGCAAAAGAGGAAAACATAGAAACTTAACTATACCATCGAACTACTACAAACATAGCATCACATGCAAACATATTAATCTAGTATAAATTTAAACAAACAAAACTCCATATACATATATAAAGGGCCCTGGTCCTAACCATCAATTAACGTAACCATCAATTAACGTAACCATTAATTTGCGGAAATTTTAGTCCAACGTCGATAATTAACCATGGCATGTTATGGACCAGTGCCCATATAACTACAAAGACTATGAGAGTACCGAAAATAGTGTTAACGGGGTTGAGAGCAGCCTGATTGACAGCAGATTCGCCGATAAAACGCTCTGTTTTGGTGAAAGCAACGCATGAAGGAGTAGTTCTATTACCAAGTTCGTTTGCAATAATTTCAACTCGATTGTGTTGCCAAACTGCAACACATGAATATGTTGTACCCAGATCAATTCCGACTGCTATATCATCGTCTTTCGACATTGTTCAACAACTTGATATTCTGGTACTAATTTTTGTTTCGTATACTATATGATTTCAGCTCTCAACTAAAGCCCTAATATCAGTATATATAGCCCTGGGGTAGTGCGGAGCATTCGGTCCAAAACCGGACCGAAGAGAATAGACCGAAAAATTGAATAGTCATTTTTTCTTGGACGAACCGGACCGAAGTTATATTATGGACCGGACCGAAACGAACCGAACTAATTTCGGTTCGGTCCGGTTTTGGACCGAATAGAACAAATTTTTTTCAAAAATAAAATTGCATTAAAAATTAAATCACAAATTATAAATTTAAAAAAATGATTAAGTAATGTGATATGTAGAGTTCTAATACTTCATAAATATAAATATAAATTAAAAATTTTGATTATAATTTTTAAGATATATGTAAAATATATATAATACAAAATTATAGTATTTATGATTTGGTCTATTCGGTCCGGTCCGAAATATTTGTGAAAAGAACTGAACCGAACCGAATTTTATTTCGGTTTATTCGGTCCGGACCGAATAGACCGAATTTCTGAAAAATTTAGAACCGAACCGAACCGAACCGAATTAGTACGGTTCGGATCGGTTTTTCGGTTGCGGTTGGATTTTGCTCAGCCCTACCCAGGGATGGCAAGAATAAGATTACAATTCGGTTTTATATTCTGTCAAAAAAAAAGAATTCGGTTTTATATTTATATTTTTAATAGTTATATAGGCCAACACCCAGTGTTACAGATTTTGTAAATCAGAATTATTCGGTTGAGGTACCGATTTGCGATTTATCGGACAATTTTTAAAAAATTTAATGATTTATCGGCGATTTATTAGAAATCCGTCAAATATTTTTGACCAATTTTGAGCGATTTATCGACGATTTTTGAAAAATCGGTCGATTTCTATAACAAATCCAACATCCTATATGTTACATGGAGGTGTGGGTAAAAGCTTGTACCCATCATAAATAGTAAAATTTCATTTTAAAAAATATAAAATTTGATATTAATATAGAATAATAATTATATTTAAATATAATAAATAGTTTAACACTTAAAATTTGAAAAAAAAATTGATTTTAAATTTGATTATAAAATAGAAATTTTTTTGGACATGTATGATTCTACTAAATAATCACTTTGAGCTATTCATTAATCTTCAATTATTTTTTTAATAAAAATTGTGCAACTTCGTTATTTTGAAAGCGTACAATAAGAGCAACTTCAATTGAAGGTGTCAAGAGGAGTGTCATCGCTGCGTTTATAGACGAACCGCTCAACCGCATTAACTGCTCGCACCACTCGCAATCGAACCGTACTTTGCGGATAATTGCAAAACGCGGGTTGGTTACGAATGAAAATTTCAATAATCGCTTATTTACGGTTTGGATGCGATTTTAAATTTCTAAAAATCGCAAAATCGCAATCGTAACCGCAGATCGCAAAATATATTTATAATAAAATATATATTATATATTATATAAACTAATAAGTAAACGCATTTATTTTGTTTAAATTTTTATTGTTCAATATTATAAGGTTAATAGATTAATACTAATTCTATTGTGACTTCAAGTATAATTCATTACTTTAATGACCGAAGATTTAAACTCATTAGTCTAGTTCATTACTGATAATATTTTCTTATTAGCAGCATGTTCAGGTAACACCGAAATTTGAAGTAGTTCGATAATTTATCTTAGTTAATATCAATAACGTGAGATTTTATATTTTTTTTGAAAATATCTGAATGCTAACTTTATCAATCAAACTTAAATTTATTAATGTTTTGATCTATTTTTTTTGCGATTCTTAATATTTTTTAATAAGGGGTTGAACCGCAAATCAAACTGCAATAACCGCAAAATCACAAACCACAAATGCGGTTGTGGATGTAAATTTTCTAAAACCGCTCTTCGCGGTTTTCTTCGACTTTTACCCCAAACTCAATCTAATCTGAATCGCGTACACCCGTAGTCAACGTCATATGGCATGACTTGGCTTGGCACCCTTGTAGCACTTCATTGGAGTTGACGCCACTGGGGTGCCAAATGAGTTGACATGAGGTGCCAATTTGGGATGCCAAAAGGTAAGGTATCGTGTGCTTCTGGTTACGCATAAAATATCATTTTTTTAATACATTTCTGTTATGCATTTTCTTTATTTAAACAATGAAGTTGACATCTCGGGTCCCAATCAAAAAAGTATTTTTTGAAAGAAAAGTGTTAAAATTAATATAAAAAAATATAAAATATAATATTTTTGATTATGTGATAAAAGATGTTCCAACATAACAAATATAATACTGTACTAGCATGTGTGTGTAACGCTATCAATCCTGTTCCTTGGCTAAAAATTGCATTGGCATTTGGCAACCTAGCTGTTTTACCAGAATCATTGTCTTTTGCCACCTTTTGTTTAGCATTCCATCCCCACCAGGCCACCAAGACTTCAACTTTCCATTTCTTTTTACACCATTCAATCATTCCATCATCACTCACTCCTAATTCATCATCATTCATCCTATCTTTTCTCATGAAAACACACATTAAATCAACATACACAGACTAAACAAACATTTATAAACATGAGAGTTTCTAAAAGTTATCATCACATAATGGCTTCAAAATGGTCAATTTTCTTGGGAATGACAATGGTTCTTATGGCTTTTATAGCTTCTTCACAGTTACCTGTTTCTGTAATATCAGCAGCACCTTCAGGCTTGCCATTTGAGCCTCCTGTATCATCCCCTCCAGCTACAAGTCCATCATCATCAGCTCTATCTCCGGATATTGTTCCTCTGTTTCCTACACCAGCAGGACCTTCTCCAGCTCAGTCTTCACTTCCCCTCATTCCTTCCAGTCCAAGCCCTCCAAGTCCAGATGAAGTGATTGCTCCCGGTCCGGTAATGGCATTGCCACCATCTGGCCTTGTCCCAGATTCCTCTGCATTTGCTCTTCATGCATTTAGATGTCCAGTTTCAGTGATTTTGCTACTATTTGGGTTGGTACAGATTTTAAGTTACTCCGAGTTTCTTGGTGTTTGAATCTTTTATGATGGATTTTTCAGTAATTATGGTTTCAGTTTATATTTAAACATTTCATTTCTTACTCTTTGAGGTATATAAATGCTAATTTCCTCTGACATCTGTGATTTCGTAATAGCATGTTATATCTCAACTAAATGTGTTCTCTCTTCTCTATTTCTTCTACAGAATAGTGCAGAAAACTACTTTCTAGAGTGCAGCTTCTTTATAATGTGTTACTTTATGTTAATGAAAGATAAAAGTGCGGTGAAAGCCAAATCAAGAAGTTAAAAGATTGCAGGCATGCGCAAAGCTAAACAGGATAAACTTATCAAAAAGGGCCTGGCTAAAATATATTATCGAAGAGAACACACATTGTCGAATAAGCAGAATAGCTGGGGGTAAGAAGGAATAAAGTATAACACTGTCAACTATTACAGACCAATCTAATAGCAAGCACAATTGCAGAATAAACAGACTAGCTGGGGATTAATATGTAAGAATGAATTAAGTATATCACTGTCAACTATTACAGACCAATCTAATAGCAAGCACAATTAATATAACAGCTATAGCATTCATCTAAAGAAAGTACATATCAACATATTACATAGAACGTATATTTATATTACCTAATATGAGGTAACTACATATGAGCTTCTTCTTTGTATCAAATAACTTGCTCCTAAACTAGTTCTAAGGAGCGAACAGACCTCATTTGATGCTGTGGTGACCCATTGAATAATTTCCCCCAAAAACCTTCCTTTGATTTGATGAACTCAATGGGGCTTTGTTTCTTGGGAGTCTCTTTTGCAGCAACCAGCTTTCTGAGCTTCATATTATCTTCCTTGAGCATATCGACAGTGAAACTGAGCTGTCTTATGGCCTCCCTTTTCTCTTCATCTTTCTGCAATAAGTACTCCTCTTGAAGTTTGTTCTCTTCTCTGAGTTTAGCTACTTCTTCCCGAAGCTCCAACACTTCCTTACTTCCAGTCTCGCTCGAAATTTCATTGTCCACTTCGTCGTTGAATTTGGATTCTTCGTCTGGTTCAGGATCATCAACCTCAGAATCACCTGAATCACCTGACTCCTCAGGCTCATAGGTCTCAGAATAGCTGTCATAGGATCTTTCTGTGGAGCACATCAACTTGTCTCCTCTATATTTAGTGAATGATAAGGCTGGTGCCCAAGGAGTTGAAAGACGGCTTCCAGAATCCGACTTTACTTGATCATATCGCTCAGCCAATAAACGGTGGGATCGATAGAATTCCTCAACCATAGATATCAGCTCTGGCCGCTTTCTGTAATACATCTCTGCACGTTGAGCAAAGGAATCTGCATCTTCTTCGACGATCTTTAGCATTGCCTTCGTTTTCTCATCCAGATCTGTCAGTGTTAGCAAGAAAGCATGAAGATTTTACATAAATAGAACGTAAATTTTTAACTGAGATCAACAGAGTATTGCCCATGTCAAATTTAAGCTTTTATTTTTTCATACTAACAACATAATACTAGTGTCGATGGTCAACATGCTTAGACTTCTTCTTATACAGTTTAGTGCTTATAACATTGAAAAGGCTTAATACTAATATGAAATTTCATTACTAAACAATCATTTAAAGTAGCTGGCAAAGAAAATTAATGATCCTTGTTTAGGCCCCACGCAAGAAGTTTATCTTACATGATATAAGCATCCTTTCACTTTTTCATAATCAACTCATAGTTTTTAGATGAAAGGAATATCTTATTACCTTTAAACTACATTGTTATTGGTCTGCCAAAATTTTCACCATAGATTTTCTAAAACTTCTATAGAATGCGATAACAGTGATAGAACCACACAGGACTAAAAGGCCATCATTAACATCAGTCAACAGATGAAGTCAATAATCATTCCCGCTTCTCTCTTAACTCATCATAAAGTTTACTTATTTGTCTCCACCAGCAAACACATGAAAGCTGGAAAAGTACATATACCTTCACTAGTTCCATTTCAATTTCCAAATACTATTTTTCAGAATTATGTACATCCGAGGAAAGAACCAATGCAGCAATATTGATAAATCGACTAATGCATAGACACATCTGAAAGTTAGAGAAATGATTGACCTACTAGTCCACACCGTTGGAAATTTAAAGAAAGAGAGAAAAATGAATGATATAACTGTAAAGTGAAGTTATTAAAATTCAATTGGATATATCGAATCATGTTCTAGTAAGAGGATAAAGTTCTATGGGTGCAAGAGTAAAAACATATTGGGAGTACCAATATAAGGTGGGAAGTCATATGGATTTAAGCAGAGGCCTTCTGGTCCCAAATACATGTTGATTGTTGGGGGCTTCAAACTTCAATTTTACCACCCTTTAATGACCTTTGCAGACCCCTCCACCCAAAGATAATCATATTACTATAGATTATATGTGCAACTAAAGGTGAATGCAAATTATCTAGAAGCATCAGATACTGTGGGCCTATGCTCCAACTGTCCAACAACATATTTTGTTTAAATTAAAATCCAATTGGAAAACGTAAAAAGAGGGCCACCTCATGTATGTATCCTGATCCTACAACCACCTTCCGCTAAATTTGTAATGTCATCGACTACTTGGTGCTCCTTGAACTACTGCTTGTATATGGGGAACAAACCTCGTCACTTGATATACATCTAGAGGGAACTTTGCACCCCTAATAGGAAAACATAAAAAGAGGGCCACCTCATGTATGTATCCTGATCTTACAACCACCTTCCGCTAAATTTGTAAATGTTATTGACTAATTCGTGCTCCTAGAACTACTGCTTGTATATGGGGTACAAACCTCATCACTTGATTGTACATCCAGAGGGAACTACCTTGCACCCCCCCCCCTCCAATTCTACATCTAGATGTAACCACCTTTGCACCCCCTCCCCTGTATGTATCCTGATCCTACAACCACCGTCCGCTAAATTTGTAAATATTATTGACTAATTCGTGCTCATAAAACTACTGGTTGTACATGGGGCACAAACCTCATCGCTTGATTCTACATCTAGAGGGAACCACCTTGCACCCCCCCCCCCCCAATATAATGATAAAATCAGGAAATCCAGACCTCCTTTGAAGGAAGATAAAGATTTTGACATGACTGATGCCAACTACTAGTACTACAAATAATTGAAGGACATAATTAAAGATTAAACTGTTTTAGTAACCGCCCATTCTTCAACTCTCACTTCGTCAAATTTCAACCTGTTTTAGTTGTTGTCCATTTCTTCTATATATTTACAGATTAAGTGACGACCACCGCCACCTATTAAATTATAATATCTTTGTTCTAAGTAAGAGCATTCTTCAATTCTCACTTTCCTCAAACTTTTACCGGTTTTAGCCATTGTCCATTTCTTCGATATCAAGTGATGACTATCACCGCCTACTACAAATTACTGTATTATAATTTGTTTCTCAATAAGAGTATTTTCCTATTATCGACTTAAATCTCATAATCACCACAAAATTTCCCGCACACAGGGTATGGTTATACAATCTATAAATGACATGCTTAGAAGCAATTTGTTATCAGAAAGTAATTAAGCTAAGAAACTCAAACTAAGTTACAAACACATCAAGCCGATTTAATTTACTCTTACAAACTTAATTTCACTCTAAGTTCACTACAATCAATTTTACTGTTTACAAACAAGAGAACTATTATTCAGCATTTATCAATCTCTTTAACACCTCCATATGTCAAGAACCATCATCTCACTCAAACTAGATGATAACGTTAAATACATTAACTGAACAAAATGCAACTAAAATAAATAATAACATTTGTGCATTCAAGAGACTAACAAGCAAGAATCGTGAACATTTGTGCAAGGATTAATTACCCGAAAGAGTAGATTGAAGCCATGAGGACCGTGTTGCTTTCATCGTATTTTGATTCTCAACCAACCACCACTTGTTCTTTGCCTCCATCTTCTTTCCCTTACCTTCACCACAAACCATTCAAGAAAATTTCAAATACAAAACACACACATAAATTTATACACTTTGCTCTTTAACTATACTAAATATACCACCAAAAGGCCCCTGACACAAAGATATCAAATTCCATCTTCTTTCTTATCTAATTTGAAAGCCCATCTTTTGACACACAAATTCCCAAAAGGCCCATCTCATTATTATAACCAATCTTTTGAACACACACACACACATCCCCAAAAAGCCCAATTCATCAAGTTTTCTTATCAACACAGCACTGACAGGCAGACAGGCAGACAGGCAGACAGGCATACAAAGAGAGGGAGAGAGGGAGGGGGAAAGGGACGAAGAAAGAGGGAGAGAGAGAGAGAGAGAGAGGGAGGGAGGGAGAGAGGGGGAGAGAGAGAGAGAGGGGGGGGAGAGAGAGAGAGAGATGCAAGAACCAAGAACACAGAGTTTAATTGTTCATTTCACAAGCAAAGATTTAGAAACCACAATACACAAAAACACACATAAACACACACCAAACCAAAACACATCCACAAAACACACACAATTACACAAAAATTATAAACAAAAAAACACATAATAAATGTACTACCTTGAATGACTCCACCCCCTTCTCTTCTTCAACCCAAAACAACCACCGTGTCACCGCCGCTAACCGCCACTTCTCTCTATATATATCTCTGTGTTTAACTAAACAGAAGCAAGAGTTTTTAAACACTTGAAACTCTAGTACTTTGATTGAATATAATAATATAATTTTGCCTCGAGAGTTGTGTTTTTGTCTCTTCTTGTGTAAAAGACAAACAAGTCCCTATTTCTGGGAGTATGAAAATACAAAACAAGGGTAATTTTGAAAAGTTGCGACCTAGTCAAGGAGGAGCGTGTAAATAAAAAAAATAAAAAATAATAGTAGTAGAAAATCTGAAAAAGTAAGAATATTTGAAAAAGGAACTATGTAACGGTCGAAAATTTCTAGGTCATATTCCCTTTTCTAACATCGAGCCGACCATATTCCAGTGTTATTTATGCTGTGTACATAACTACCGCCTCCATCCGGTTGATTTGGATACTTATGCTATTTACACGTATTTTAAGGTTTAATACAAGTTTAAACATAAAATTTTTACACATAAAAAAAATTTGAAAAATATAACGGGGTTATATTTTAAAGGAGCATTGAAAAAAGTGTTGTAGAGAATTGAAAACACTAAATTACCCATGTTTTTAATATTTATATAAAAGATGTGGTTTGTGAGAATCGAATTGAAGTTATTTCATTCAACTATACAACCTCTTACCACTACAACATATTGTCACATGTGTTTTTTATCATACACATAATATGTAAGAGTGTTAAATAAATATTTTATTTAACTTTAAAGATACTTACTTGAATTCCGCAAAAAAAAGATAGTTAGTTGAATATTTGTACATTTAATTTTAAAAAATTGAATTTCAGATATAAAATTAGGCATAGTACATAAATGTATTATTATCTTATTTATTAATCATTTTTTAGTTTAAAAATATATCTCATATATTTTTAACATATTTTTTATTATAAAAAGTAATTAAAATATACATATATAATTTTTTGAAAAATATTGAATATAGAATCGTTTATATATAAATAATCTATATTGGTATTACATATTTAGATCAGTTCGAATTATAATGAGACAGTACATTTTAAAACTTGGCCCATTATTCAAAAAAAACTCGAAATTTGAATACATGACCCGACCGAAAAACATCATCACATTCTACATTTAGTAAATTTAAATTACAAGCTCGGTGAAAATATCTTACCAATGATGTAAAAAATTTCAATATCTTATGTTAATATAAATTAATGTGTTTAAGGTCTTTATATGATCAAGTCAATTGATTATTTATATTAAAATTACTAATTTCACTAGTAACGCATTATTATTTTTGGGATTTGTCCCAATTTTAAGAATATTTGAAATTTGAAATGAGATCTCACCAGATGTGTTAAAACTATGATTATATATTAAATCTATTTATTTTTCATTTTTCACTTTAAAAAACTAACTTTTTAAAAAGAATTCTTTTAGATCAACAATAGTCATTGATCAAGATAATATTGTACAAATATTTTGAATTATTTTATTATTTTGAATTATTCAAATAAAAGTTATATCTATAGTATATTGTAGATTTTGATTCAATGCATTTTATATTATTTAAGGAAAAAACATATATTGTTCAATAATTTGAAGGAATTAACCAGTTCAACTGATATTTATAAAATTTGATCGAACTGAAATTTTTTAATTTTAGAAGAATAGTATAAAATGTTATCAAATTATTATATGAAGAAATATTAGAGTCGTAATGAAAGAAACTTAAAAACGGTTTAAATAACGATATAAATATAATTTTTCTTTCGAATTCTTGAAAAAAAATCATGAATATCAATAATAAGTCTTAAAAATATATAATTCATTTTTATGTTACAACCATGATTGATAGTCGGTTGCGTAAAAAATAGATATGGATTGTTTATCAGTGAGAATGTGAATACCATATATAAATTATAACAATTTTTTTCTTACATAATTTTAATTTTTGAATAATTATAATTGCATGTTATTTAAGTAATCAATTATTGGAGTATTGTTGGTGGTGATTTGATTAACATGGTTCGTGAGTTTTTTGACTCGGGGCAATTAGTTCAGGCTTTGAACGAGACTAATATTGTTTTAATCCCGAAAAAGAAAAATCTAATCAATATGGGAGATTTAAGGCCTATAGCGCTTTGTAATGTCTCGTATAAATTGATTTCTAAAGTCTTAGCTAATCGGATGAAGCCATTACTAGATAAAGTGATCTCTCCAAATCAAAGTGCTTTTATTCCGGGTCGTCTCATCTGAGATAATATCATGATCTCTTTTGAAGTCTTGCACTACCTTAAGAAGAGACGCAGAGAGAAAGAAGGGTTTATGACAGTTAAGCTTGACATGAGTAAGGCGTATGACCGTGTTGAGTGGGACTTTGTTAAAGCTATTATGAGGAAGATGGGATTTGCAGACAGATGGGTCCATTTAATATATCAATGTTTATCTACAGTTCGATACAAAGTTATCCATGGTGGCAGGGAGATAGGTCCTATTGTTCCGTCTAGGGGTATCCGGCAAGGAGATCCAATCTCCCCATACTTATTTATTATCTGTCATGAAGATTTTACTGCACTCATAAATAGATATGTTCTTCAGGGTTGGATACATGGGTGTAGAGTGGCTAATGGAGCTCCTATTATCTCGCATATGTTTTTCGCGGATGATAGTTATCTCTACTGTAAGGCTACTGTTAATGAGGCTTCTAAAGTTTGTCAGCTGCTCCATACTTTTGAAGGTGCTTCAGGGCAACAGGTGAACCGAAGTAAGTCGTCTATCTTTTTTAGTTTGAACACTAGAGAGGATATAAAGACTAATATTTGCAATCAAATGAATATGCTGGAAGCTACTGATAATAGTAAGTACTTGGGTTTACCGAATACAATGGGGCGCAACAAGAATGCTATTCTGGGTTTTTTGAAAGATAGGGTTCGAAGTACAATTACGAGTTGGGATGGTAAGATTGTGTCGAGGGGAGGAAAAGAAATTTTGCTTAAAACAGTAATTCAGGCGCTTCCAACTTATGTTATGGGTGTTTTTTTATTGCCTATGTCGATGTGCAAGGAGATTGAGCAGCTCATGTGTAATTACTGGTGGAATTCTGACTCGAATACAAGAAAAGGAATTCATTGGGCTTGTTGGGAGAGATTGTGTGAGCCTAAGTGTAATGGTGGTATGGGTTTTCGTCGTCTTCATGAATTTAACATTGCCCTCCTTGGAAAACAAGCATGACGCCTTTTGAACCATGAGGAGCTCTTAGTCTCGAAAGTTTTTAAAGCTAGATACTGTTGTCGGAGGAATTTGGGAACAACAAAACTTGAGGCTAGTAGCCGGAAACAAGATCTGTGATGACAGTTCTTCGTCGGAAACGTGAACAGTAACCGATGAATCCGACGAACAGTATTCGTCGGAAAAGATGAACAGTGTATGGTGGTGATGATTATTGGGGGCTGAGATTGCTTAGGGTTAGTGTAAGAACCCTAATTTTTGTAATATTTTAAAACTTCTGTGAATAGTAACTTGAGCTAATTAAGTAATACGTACGGGGATCATCATAAAATGAATAGTGGAATTTTGAGAATCCGATATCATATTCTTGTTTATCGAGGAAAATAAGTGAATGTAAAAGCCGATGGAATTCGAAGATTCACAATTATACTACGTGTTTTCGTATCTGTAAAGAATGGCGTAGAACCGGGAATACTACGTGAAATAAATAATATATCAAGGTGTTTCTATGATCAAGAGAAGGGATGGAATTGGTTATAGGATTATAAGCGATAAAAGAAATCGCTACGAAACAAGTCGTTATACGTGGAAACTATCGGAATGGAACAACGATTGCGTTTACGATAAATAAACGAATGAGAAATTACATCCCATGCAAGTTGGCCATGCATAACCAAATCCTAACTAATAGTTAGGAGTATAACTAGATGATTAGAAGCTAACTAGAATAGTTAGTGGAATAGTGTTGAATAGTGATGGAAGACAAACAAGTACACAAGCCATACTTCTCCCTTTTCTCACTTCACCACACAATCAAACCAACCTATACCTTTGCCAAATTATTGTCAAATCTGCTGCATACATCCCATATATTCATTATACACTCCCACACTTTAGCCACAAAAGAAAACAACCCCTTTTTCCTCACTTAAAGCTCTCCCATTTTTCATTCCAGCAGTTCGGATTTTCTGAGCAAGGGAGAAACAAAAATTCATAACTCAAAATATACTCATTCCAATATCATGAATTTTTACCATAGCTTCTATATATCATGGGTAAGCTTCGTACCAAATTTCAGCCTCAAATTAATTGTTTCTAATTTTATAAAAATGTTTGAATGAGGTGCTGAAAGGTAACTCCGAAATTTTAACTTATTTCTTGGTTTTGTTTCTTAAGGATCTAGCTCTTCTAAGTGTTTTCTAAGCAAACCAAGCCTCAATCATCCTAGCACTAACCTTCCTAGTGTCCATGAAGGTATAACTTTCAACCCTTTAAGGTTTTATGGTTTGATTTAAGAGTTATGTTTGTTGTAGTATTAAGATCCAAAGGATTGTGTTTTTTTGAGTTTGTATTGATTATGTTCTTGCTAAAGGCTTGAGATGTTGAGTTGTAATCCATGTATGTGGTACTAGATAGAGCATATAAGGTTCATGTGGGTGGATCTTGAGAATTACTTGTGTTTATGATGGTTATAGGTAGTGATTGTGTTAAGATCAAGTAGTAGAAATTGAGTTTGGGCATTCTTGCACTTGATCTGTTTTCTGTAGGACATTCGGCCATGAAATTCATTAAAATTTGAAAACCACTGGCCTCGACTAGATGGATCTTGTTTTGTAGTTTCTATACATGTCTAGATCATTATGAGGAGATTTCTGGTTTAGGAGTTATGGTCGTTTTAGTGTAAAATATTTCTGCGATTAGCCAACTGCACTTAAGTCCACTTGCATGGTGATTTTGAAGAACTTAAAATAATTTCGAGATTCTGGAAAAATTATGAAAAATGGATATGACAGTAGAGAAGAATGTCCAAAAAGAATTTTGAGAAAATATTAATTTTTCGATTTTATAAAAATGTTTTGGTAAAGAGAGCGCAAGCAAGAAACGCATAAAAACCTAGTTTTGACGCGCGTTTTCTCACGTTCGAGCTTAAAAGCGAACGATCGATTTCAAAACTCGACCATGTTATAAAGTGAGAATATAAGTGTTGAGAATATGACGATCGGAGATTCGTTATACTTGAGTAGTTGCGAAAGTTGCTTAATAAAAGCGAGACGTTAATCGCGTACTAACTTAGACCATTGGTTCTTGTTTATAGATCTCAACCAAACACCAGAGACCATACCACTTCGATTACTCGAGGCAAGTTTTCGAAACCCTATCTCATACTATCCATGCTATATATATACTGTTGTGATATTGATGTCATGATTTACAGTTCAAATATATATGCTTGTCTATGATATCAATGCATACGAATTATGTGATTGTTTACGAAAACAAATTTCGTTTTACACGAGTATGAGAAATTGAAACGTATTTCAAATATAATATAGGATAATGGGAATCGGAAATATTTTAATAACGATTTAATTCCGGAGAGAGCCGAACGCGAAAGATTTCTATTTCGATAAGCAAAGTACGTTCGCGTAATTTATATATCAAGCGAACGATTGAGATTTTGACTTAAACTTCGAGAAATATTGGTTTATTCATTTAAGGGACACCCTTACTTGATTGATTATTTTATAAAGCGATACTTAAGAGATTATTAAATATAAAAAAAGTATTTAAAAATATACTGAATTGTTTATAAATCATTTCACGTTATTTAATAAAGATTTAACTATTCAAAGAGCAATTATAGGATACCAAATCCTTTTTTGATTATTTGATTAAGGTGTCTCCATTCATTGGACCTTATTCAGAAATATTTTGTATTTAAGGTTTTTTATTAATTCATTGAACCTTAATTACAAATACTTTGTACTTAAGATTTTATCAATTCATTGAACCTTATACAGAGATATTTTATTTATAAGATTTTATCAATTCATTGAATCCCTCTTAGATTATTATGAGACCTTAGATATTTAATATCTTCGGACTTCTAAAAACTTATTTAAAAATAGACATAGTTCCCAAGGGTACTTTCTAAATTATTCAAAACTCTTGAAAGAGATTAATCATTTGAAACGTATCAAAACCTTAGGGAACTTAGTCTAAAAGCATAAGAGTTTTGCTTCCTCGTTCAATAAAGAACAAGTTAGTAATATATGTGTAACCCTACTACAGATAGGGATTTGAAAATGATTTTAAATTCAAAACTCCGACAACTCCCAAAGATCAATTGAGTTAAAAGTGATGAATAAACATCTTATTTTCAGGTCAACTTTTAACGACCTATTCCTTCGAAAAAGGATTTTGAGCAAAAGATATAACTGTTTTGGGACTGGAATGTGGCCTGCCCGGCACAGAGTGGTATCGGGCAGTGACCAGGCGCGGAGTGGCGCATTATGTAAGCGCGGAGTGGCGCATTATACGGTTATATGGTCTATGTGACCATTGACTTTCGGACTTGCACGGCAATGGGCAACCACCGTGTAGTGTCTTGATGAGCCCAAAGGCGGCTAGGTTTGTATTCCTTCTACTAGTAGAGAAAATTTCGTATTCGGCTGATCACCGATACGTGGTTTATTCCAGTATAGTCCCTTTCTTCCATTTTGGAAAAACTGTTGTGAAATATACAACAGAGAGCCGATAAGGCTGAGTTTTAAATAAGGATATTGATGAATATATATTAAATCCATTTGAGAAATCTGCCGATAAGACTGAGTTTAAATAAGGATGTTGATCATTATATATCAAATCCATTTGAGAAATCTGCCGATAAGGCTGAGTTTTAAATTGGGATGTTGACGAATATATATCACACCCATATGAGAATCTTGGTTCGAGTAACATATTGAGATTTTGAAATAAAATGAGTACGAGTATAAAATGAATTTGAGAAAGAGATGAATACAAGTATTCAGTGGATATACTATTGTAGTTGATTTTGAGAATATTATAAATTTGATAAGCATATAAACTTTCAGAACGCTTTGGAGATACAAAGTATAATTATTGGTTTTATTTATCCTTACATACTTAATTATGGGGATATATACCTTGCTGAGCTTTAATGCTCACCCTTGCTTTTATATATCATATCACAACAGACTACCAGCATGGATCAGACCAGGACTGTTGTCCTTAGGCGGGTAAGGAACGCTCGTGAGTTCCGTAGGCTTTTTGTGCGCCAGCCCCGTAAGGTAGATAAGTGGAAATGATTTATTTAATAATGTTTCCAAGCATATAACCTGTGTGTGTGTGAGTCTGAATAAAAGGTCGAGTAATATTGTGAAAAGAGAATTATTTAATTAATAAGTGATCGTAACAACCCGAATTCACGACCTTGGATTTGGGGGTGTTACAGTTAGTGGTGGCTCCTTTGCGCTCTCGCTTCTGACCCCTTACAATATGCCTACATACCCCTATTTATAAGGGATCAAGCCCACGTAGTTCTTGGGGAACAAGAAACCTAATGGGCTTAGATTTCTTATCCCGAGGCCCAATGGAAAACCCACTGGAAACCGTCTTCTACTAGCTTTAGGAATGTCCGCCGATGAGGCCCAACCACAAAGGCCCAAGGCTCGTCCACGACTTCGAGACTTCACGGATGAGGCATCTCCCTGGCCATGGATAACCCTCCGCTACCAGCTGTTTCTCTAGTCCGTGGACGCAGGTATAACCGTGGTTCATCCCAAATGTTGGACGCATCCTTGTCCCCCGATAAGGAGCCCTTACCAGATTACAGGACAAGTGATCCCAAGCTTTTGGGTGCAAAGTGCAGGATACTCCAAAGTCTCCCAACGAGGACACCCGTTGACTACAGAGACAGAGCTCCCAAAGCACACACCAGATTTCACCCCACATCCCCAATAAGGACACCCATTGACTACATGAGGAGGCCTTCAGTCCAGCATACCCCTGGAGGTCTCTGACCACGGACACCGCCTTTCCTGTAGATATGCTACAGAAAGGAGTTCTTCAATAGTGTACCTGCATCAACTAGGTTAGTAATAATATTCTCCATCTTCCTTGAGTCTTCCAGAGAGTCCATCCAAGCAGCACATAAAAGTTGCATTTATATGTCAAGTAGAAGTTGAGGGCGCGCCCTTACATCTCTGCCTGTTGGCGCCGCCCTGTGTCACCAGCCTGTGGTCTCTTCTTATATCATTCTATATCACAGAGCGCGCCCTAAACTGTTCATCTTTAGGACTCGCTCCAATTCTGTCTAAGCCAACGAGCAAGTCTACCAAAGCAATCATGTCCAAACAATCCGTCCGAGGAGCCTTCCTTGCCCAAGGCGCGCCCTAAGGCTCACTACACTACAGGTTTCAATTAAGAAATTTCTATCCTCCTTCTCGATAACTAGGCGCGCCTCCTCCACCTGTTTGAGGGCGAGCCTTTAATACAGGATAATCACAACTGTCAATTCAGTTTCAGTCAATCGGGACGCAATCTTTGGGTGCGCCTTCTATTTATGGAAAATCAATCTCATCTTTTTCCTAGATTTCAGGCGCTCCTCATTTAATTCTGCTCATTTTATTAATCTTAATCTAAATATTGTTTATACCAATTTTTGGGCATAACAGATATTATCCCCGTTGTTCCTTTATTGAGGCTAATCTAGGAAGTAATCCTAATTTTATTTGGCGGAGTATTTTGTTTTCGCAAAATTTGATTAAAGCAGGGGTTAAATGGAGGATTGGTTCAGGTGACAAGGTCAGGATTTTAGAGGATGCGTGGATTCCGGATAGTACAAATCTGTTTGTGATTAGTAGACATCCGGGATTAGTAGATCAAAAAGTTAATGGTTTGATGAAAACAGGGCTTAAAGAATGGGACTTTGAAGTCATTCGAGATATGTTTGTCGCTTGAGATCAGAATCAGATTCGTGGCATTCCTCTCAGCAGTAATCATGAAGAAGATGTTCGTTTTTGGGGGAGGGAAAGAAATGGGTTTTACACGGTTAAAAGTGCTTACAATTTAGTTCAAGTGATGAAAGGCAGATGGGTTTCTACTGCTAACTCTTGTTTCTGGCGGAAGCTTTGGAATCTAAAAATTCCTCCTAAAATAAAAGATTTCTTGTGGAGGGCATGTAAGGGATTTCTTCCTACTCGAGTAGTTTTAAGGTCGAAAGGTGTTTCTATTTCTACACAATGTCCAACCTGTAATGTAATGGAAGAAACGACGCTTCATTGTCTTATACAATGCAGGTTTGCTCAGGCTTGTGGTAGAGTAGTGGGTCTGGATGTTTATAGTATTCCTGGGATGATTTTGCTTGCTGGTTGGATGGAATGCTACTGCAGGTTAATAGTTCCAAAGTAGATGAGATAGTTATGCTGCTTTGGGCTATTTGGTTAGCTAGGAACAGAGTTATCTGGCATAATACTTATCCTCATGTGGACGAGGTGGTTCGTGATTCACGTGTTATTCTTGATCAATGGAAAGATGCTCAGTCAAAAATTTATAAGCCGTCTGTTGGTGACTCGAATACAATGGATGGGAAAGAGCAGTGGATTAAGCCGAGTGTAGACACAATTAAGATAAACGTGGACGCAGCCTTGTTTCATAATGAGCACAGGTATGGTTATGGTGTTGTTGCTCGTGATCATAATGGCAATTTCCTGGAGGTTAAAGTTGCAGGCTTTGCTGGTAGCATGACAGCAGAGATGGCGGAAGTCCTGGGCTTCAAGGAAGCATTGAGTTGGGTTAAAGCAAAACAGTGGAGTAAGGTAATTCTGGAGATGGATTGTATCCGAGTAGTTCAGGCCATGCGGAGTGTAACTGTGTTTGCATCTACGTTCGGTTTGATTATTGAAGATTGTAAGAAGCTAGTGCATGAAATTGCAAATGCTGAGTATTATTTTGTCAAGCGATCATCAAATAGGGTGGCCTATTGCTTAGCTAGGCAGTCCTGTTTTATATCTGATTGTCACTTTACGATTCATAATGCACCTTCAGAGGTGCTATCTCTGTGTACTGCTGATGTTTTGGTTTAATGAAGTACTCTCCTTTGGTGTCAAAAAAAAGTAATCAATTATCTCACTAAATGTTAATAATGATTATACTTGTACATAAATTAGATATTTAGCATATAAATAATTGAAATTATCATAATTACTAAGAGATGTAACATACAATAATTTACATGCTAACACACACATACATATAACTTAATCTTACTTTATTAACAATATTGTAAATAAAAAACTAATATTTTCCCATACATACATACGTTGAATTTTAAAAACTATTATTTTTTATTAAAATCAACTTTAATATTAACAATAATGTAAATTTTACATTATTGTATATTATGATTGCAAGTCATTCATTTTTTATCTTTTTAAATTGAATAAGTTAATTGTAAGTTAGTAGTTTAGTAATAATATAGAGCAATACATATAATTTATTTAAATAAAATTCAAGATTTTGGTCAACTCTGTATTCAACATATATGTTAATTTGTAGTTTTTTATTTGTAAACATACTAACGGTATTCTACCGGTTAAGTTTAATCGTTTGATTTTAAACGTACACTTACTATACTGTTTGTATTCATTCATTAAATATAAAATAACGGATAAGAAAAAATATAATATAATATAATAATAGTTGAGGGGATGTTCACTCCTAAAAATGAGGAAACATTCAAAATTCCTAATGTTATAGAGGGGGACATGAAGCTTGTTGGAGAGAAATTTTATCTCCATCAAAATTTGACCAAGAGCGTATACACGGATATTGTTGGAGTTGCTCTAAAAACATTATAATTGCATGATGCATAAAAAAACTCTAGAAAATGACCCGTGCGAGACACAGATTATTATGCTAGTATTATATTATATTATACTGCAAAAATCATTTGTAAATAGGATTTTGGAGGGTAAGAATTTAAATAAATTTGGACAGAGCGATAGATGTTGGTACTGTCACTTTGGATTTTCAAATTTTCAAAATTTTAAATAAAATTCTATTGTTTGTAACTTCTTAATTTTAAGAATGGTTAGCTTGTGGTTATCTAAGATAGAGAGGGACAAGATGAGATATTTTACCTGAAGCATCCTTTTTTGAATCAATAAACAGAGGGCTAAAAAATAAGGCATTTCTACTAATTCTAGCTATAATATACTATGTCATGTCAAAACAAGGAAGCTAAACTGATCTTCAAAGAAAACTTGGTTAAATTTGCTATACTGTTTGATGTTTCTTCTCTTCAGGCTGGAGCACTGAAATTGCTTGTGTTGTTGCAGAGTTTTCTAGCTACACAATTATACCCGGGGACGGAGCCAGAAACCCGAGTTTGGGGCGGCAAATTATAGTAATGATCTATCTGTCTCGAATATATATAGACCTATTACCAACCTGAATTCAAGTGTGGAAACTGTTTTTCATGGTCTCAGGAGCTTCAGAGCTTGTGCAGACTAGTTAGATTCATGTTCTGAATATCGAATACTGTTAGTGTTCATTAGATGTAACAGCTTAGAGTATATGTAGGAGTAGACCTCTAGAATGACTATTGCAGATCGTAATTTGAGTGCGAAATAAAGAGAATATCAGCCAAATATCTCCCAGATCACTTCAGTTATTGCTGAATAATTTTCATGCATCTCAATGCTTCATCCTCCGAGGATGATCCGACAATCAAAAACCCTTAGCTCTGCTACCTAACTATCTCTGAAAAGCCTACATGTCTTGAACATCTTCTATTTTCAAAGAATTATAGTATCGTATACGTTGGGATATCCTTGAGGTCAAACAGAATTGAGTCGAGAATATATAGCAATGTAAAGATATTGGAAATAAAAGATGAAATGAGTGTGAACATCTGAATCCGTCGGAGGGCATGGAGTACTAATGACTGGGCTGTTGAAGTTCCGGCCTTAAGTATTACCTCTACTCAGGGCGGATCCAAAAATATATTTTCTGGGGAACACTGAGCAAATGAACAATTTTGAAAAGATACTTGATCAAATTTTGAAAAGACACTCTGATGATTTTGAATTTTATGAGGGCACTTTCATATATTTATAATAATTTTAATGGTAAAAAATGTAAAATTTGATTTTAGCGGGGACACGTGTCCCCCGGTGCCCCTTACTAGATTCGCCCCTACAGTTATACTAGTTACCCCTGATCTTGGAGTAACAGTTTGTCACACTGCCGGCGAGTATAACACCTTTGATAAAAAAAATATATATGGTTCAGAGTTGTGTTCTCTAAAATCTAATAACTTAAGGCACAATCTCGCTTCTAGACGAGCTCTTGGAGCATAAGTCTAGTCGTAATTGATTCCTTCCTGATAATTATACTCTTGAGTTATCAAATGAGCTTTTTTCCAGATAATGTTATCATCTTCATTTTTTTTGTTCTTGAATATCCAACAAGTACCATTGATTTTGGCAACTTTAAGAGGTGGGACAAGTTCTCGTACTTGACATCGTTCGAATTGATTTGATTCTTCCTGTATGGAAACTGACCGATGTTCATTGGCCACAGCTTCTTGAACATTCTTTGATTCGAATTCAGCAACAAAAGCATAGAAAGTACAAAAATTTTGAAGTATATTTCTTGCTAAGATTTCTTGATCCAAATATATCAGAAGATTATTTGGAGTATGATTATTCACCGTTATGGAAGATTTTTGAAGATGAATGTTACTCATTTTTTCTTACTGTCTCATTTCTGCCTGTGAAGATTTATCCGAAGGAGAGACAGTGAAATCACTTGAATGCTGGACAACAGTCCTCCGAGAACCAGAAGAATGATCTGAGCAATTATCAAAATTTTAATAATTTTTTGGTTACATTGTTTAGAAATGAGGAGTGCAACACAAAATAAATATTTTTTTAGGTTTAACAAGTTCCGATCAAATTATACGAAATCACTTTAACCTTATAAAATATACACATTTATACGATAATAATAACGAATTATGAACAAGATTTCCATGCATGGTGCCATGCCATATGCCTCTGTGCATGTAAACACCCACACCAGGCGTCTGAATAGGAAGAACTGTACCCCAAACTGGGTAGTATTTGTAAATTGTAATTATGAATGAAATTAACATCAAGACCTCCGGCCCTCTAGTTTCTGGGCCGGCCCAGCCCAACTTTTCTTAAAGGGTGTATGTAAATTTGTCAATTTCAAAATTAAGACAATAGTGACTTTTATAAGTAAGAGTGAAGCAACAAATTAGAGGTCCCCAAATTGGTCCAACCTAAGAAATGCACCTTATATCTACCAATCAAATAAATGCAAGAAAAGGGTATTTTGCTTTGGGCCCGACCCGGAGGCCCACTACTTCCCATGCACCAACTTCAATCAATTGTGCATGGCTCAAAAATTTTACTCATCATTTCCCAAACTTATGGTCCTATTTTCGGGCATCGTTTAATTTAAATTTGGAAAAAATTTCGAGAACAGTTAAGTCTAAAAAATGATGAACAAGATTTATATAAAAATTTGTATTTATCATAAGTTCATAGACACATTATAAAAAAATTGTATATAAAAATAACGGGTCTCGATATATTTATACCAGAAATCGAATTATACACGTACGTGAAATAACATCATCTAAACGAATCGTTTGTTGTAGAGGGGACTCCTCATATATTACCCTCGTCTTTGAATTCAGAATGGCGTGAAAGTCAATCGTAGATAAGAATATGTCAACTCAAAGAAAAGATAAGTTGTGGAATTACTGTTTTTAAATCATCGAATAATATTGAGAGAAGGTACATGCGATTAGTTGACAAAGAGCATATTTTTTTCTATTTCGTGGCCAATTAAGCGAACGGCTCTGTCCTATGTATTTATTTTTTAAATAATCAAAATTATGTGACTTTCAAATAAAAATTTATTTTATAGGATAAACGAAAATCGAGCTAAATTTTTAGCGGGATTTTTTTTTTTTGCAAAATTTTCGTGAAAGCTTAGAATTTATGAATTGGCACTGAATTACTTTAATTCCATCAATATTTACGGAAAAATAAATACTTGTGCAGGTTTATTTACTTTGAAGAATAACATTAACTGGAATCGGTAGCGTAAACAGTGTAGATGAATAAAATTGTGGAAATCATTGTTCCTTTGGAAATCGGCATTGTTCAGTAGAATAATTTTTCACTGATTAATCGGATTATTGATAATTAATTAGAATATTAATCGGATATGTTTAATAAAATATAAATATAATTAATTTATTAATATATATATATATATTAATTTAATTATAAATCGAATCGAGAAAATATATTAAAATGATTAATCGAGTATTTAATCAGTAAAATCGATAATTTTTAGAACAGAGGTGGAAACAAAAAATATATTAAAACGGGAATCGGTAATGTGACCAGTGTAAATAAATAAAAATGCGGAAACAAGAAAAATATTAAAACGGCAACATGCAGGGAAATTTAACGCGGATTAGTTAATGAATGAAAAGACAAGCAACAAAATATTAGGCACGTCGCAATTGTCTATTTGTCCTACTATTCATTACTTGTTCTTAAATTTTAAATCTAAATAAAAAACTAAAATTCGGATGGATCTCATGGAACTAATATTCCCGTAAATAAAAGAAAAAGTAAATATAATAATTGTAACACTATTTTACGGGGACTTTAAAAAACGTGACCGAATTTCCGTGTTGTTAAGAAACATGTCGATTTTAGTTTTAGTGTTTTAAAAAATGTCTCTCATCTAACTCCGTCAATTATCCATCCTTAACTACTAATTTTATAAAAGTACGTAAATACTTGTGATCCTAATATAAATTGATTTTTAAAATAATGACAACATTTTTTTGAGAAAATGAAATATTAATCATTTTTGACTATAAGTATAAAATACGGGTATCGCCATGTTATTTATTTTTATACAGTTAGTAGATATTCTAATGAAATTTTTTAAAACACGAAACATAAAATTACAAATCTTTTTGAGAATCCGAAATTTTAAAATATCGTTCTATGTTATACACCATTCTGTGTCATTTACTTTTCACTAAATTTGGATCACAAAAATATTGTATATGTGTCATTTACTTTTCACTAAATTTGGATCACAAAAATATTGTATCTCTCATACAACCCCTAACATGTATAGTATGTCTGGAAAAACGCTTTTGGTCTAAAAGCTGATTTTAGCAAAAGTACGTCTCCATACTTTTTGAAAAAATAAAAAAACTGTTTTCAGCTTTTGCCAGAATAAGTTATTAGTTTCAACATCAAACTTTCTTAAAAATATTATTTTTATATATTATATCTCAAAATATGTATAAATTAATTATTTTTACCAAACAGTTATCTAATTTTTCTAACAATATTTTTTATACCAGCATTTTTTCTCACAATATAGCAGTTTTCAACAGCAGTTCTTAACAGAACCTAAGCGCCCACTAAACAAAATTAGTGCTAAATTGACTTCTTATCTAACCAATGGTAATCTTAATTTTGATAACCGGTATCGAATAAAAACTTCACCACGTGGACAGCTAAAGGCTCTGACGAATAATAAATAAAATGATCAAATTTAAACAATCTTTCCAGATAAGACCACCATATAATTTTAAATGCTTCTGTATCTGATTAGCTAAGGTCTTATGTTACCCACTAATCAACTATGGGTATCAAATTACTCATTGTTAATTATATTATTCAAACTTTACAACCTCAATCACGTGTTCCTACTGTTATATTTTATGATTACGCATTAATCAGTTAAATAATTATAACTATGTTTATGATTAGGACTTCAAAACTGCATTCTTACTTATCTTTATATTTAAACTTGTACAATTACACCAGGAATACAAAAACTTGGTTTTAAAAATAATTATAAAATAATATAATATGTATAGTAAATATTTTTCTCCTAAAATATTAGGGGTATTTGATGCGTTGGTCTCGATCCCACCTGTTATAGCCAAAATTTGGTATTGGATCATCTCGGTCAAATACGGGTCAATTGGAATTGAATTGTGGCAAGAAGATGAATAATTAGGTTTTGGTCTACATTGTGTTAAGCGAAGACGCGCCCTGTATATGTAGGATGCGTCCATGATTGTGTAAGCTGTATTTTGGGTCGTCATGTAAAGAGATGAGCAGGAAGATATTGAAAGGAGGAGGATGCGCCCAAGGCGCAGGACGCGCCCTGATAAGTAAAAATAATGGGATGAGCTGTACAGGTAATAAGGTTGCCAAGTAAGGAGAATATGTGTATTTTACAAGGGGAGGACGCGTCCTGCCTCCTGGAGATGCACACTTTGGGATGGTTGAGCTTGTTCTCATTCAAGACAAAGCAAATAGAGATACTTGGAAGATATAACAATATGTGGAGTTCATAGCGTCAGGACGCGCCCAATCGTTCAGGACGCGTCCTATGTGTGAAGAATGCATGATCAAGAGTAAGTTTAAAGCAAGACAAGCGTGGAAGGAGCAATGGAGGATTATTTTCACTAACATATTTGTTGCAGGAACTCTTTGAAGAATTCCCTCCTTGAGACGGTCAAGGAGGGGGATGTCCGTGAAAAGCTTGAAGGCCTCCAGGGGTATGCCTGATGATTGAAGGTCTCCTCATGTATTCAACGGGTGTCCTCGTTGGGGATGCGGGGTTAACTTTGGTGTGTGCTTTGGGAACTCTGTTCTTGTATTCAATGGGTGTCCTCATTGTAGAACTTTGGAGTCATCCTGTACTTTGCACCCAAGAGCTTGGGATCACCTGTCCTGCTATCTGGTGGGTTATCCTCATTCGGGGGACAGGGACGCGTCTGGCATTTGGGGTGAACCGTGGCTATACCTGCGTTCGTAATTCAAGGGAGATAGTTGTAGCGGAATGTTATCCTTACGCAGGGAGATGCATTATCCGTGAAGTCCTGCGATTACAAACGAGCCTTGGGCCTTCATGGTTGGGCCTCATAGTTGGACATTCCTAAAGCTAGCGGAAGATGGATTCTGGACCGGGTCTGAGAATAAGAAGTCTAAGCCCATTAGATTTCTTATTCCCCAAGAACTACGTGGGCTTGATTCCCTATAAATAGGGATACGTAGGCAAATTGTGAGAGGTCGGAAGCGAGAGCCATAAGGAGCCACCACCAACCCTAAGCAATCGCAGCCCCCAATTTATCACAACCACCACACTCCGCTCACTTTTCAGGCGAAGAACCACCATTGTTGATCTTGATTCCGGCGACGAACCTCAAACTTTGTTGATACCAAATTCCTCCGTCAACAAATTGGCGCTAGAATGAGGGGTGCTCATCAAGATCATAATCTCAGGAGGAAGAGATGTCTCGTCACGATGAAGGTTCTTTGACGCAAGAATTGAAGGATAGCCACAGAGGAGTTGCATACAACGGCCACGAAGGAGATCCGTAAAATAAATATTTTTGGCCAGGGGGTCGAAGGAGATTTGAATGTAGTATCCACGGCCACGAGGGAGATCCATGGATGATGATTTCCAGCCATGAGGGTTGAAGTTTACAACCATGGCCACAAAGGAGCAAAGTTGGATGAAAAATTCGGATTTGGTGGGTTAAGC
The DNA here is from genome assembly GCF_009905375.1 of Apium graveolens. Taxonomy (NCBI): domain Eukaryota; kingdom Viridiplantae; phylum Streptophyta; class Magnoliopsida; order Apiales; family Apiaceae; genus Apium; species Apium graveolens. The sequence continues at coordinate 900,023 of NC_133657.1, forward strand.
GATTTGCTTACACTGTTTGGGCCGTATCTCGAGTTCCGTAAGTCAGATTTGAACGATCTTACAGCCTACGCGAAGCTTATTGAATTCTCTTTAATTCAGAGATGATATGGATAGGACAATCCAAGTTGAGCAGCCCGGAAACAAAGGAAAACAGCAGCTACGAATTTTTACCAAAAAATCCTATTTGTCTTAGAAGATTGCAAGAAACCCATTCCATTAAGAGGATTGGGAGAAACCTATTTGGTATAGAAGATTGAAGAATCCTATTCTATTTAGAAGATTGAAGAATTCTATTCTATCTAGAAGATGGGAGAATCATGTTCTAATTAGAATATTGGAGAATCCTATTCCATTTAGAAGATTGGAGAATCCTACTCCAACGAGAAGACTGAACAATTCTATTTGATTTAGAAGATTTGAGAACACTATTCAGTTCAGAAGACTTAATCAGGCGCAAATCTGAGGACGATCGGGAGGAGAACACTCCAAGAAGAAGGCATTACTATCATGAGTTAGTCATCGCCTTTAACAAGATCCATCAAGGTAACACTCAACTAGTTTCGTTGTATTTTCCATTACTTGTTTTTGGGACTTGTGCAGAAAGAGGATTGGGAAAGAGATTTGGCATGGAGAAAATCCCCCACAAACTCTTAGGACGCGCCTTGATTAAAATATTTGGGGCCTATATGACTTTCAGCAAATTCCAGGAAAATTCACCGACTGGACACGTCCGTCCTTCTAGGACGCGTCCTCCAGGTAACATTCCAAGTTCCATATAATTGTGTTTATTGTAGGTAGGAAATCTTATCAGGAAAAAATCTCATGAGTTACCAAGTGCTGCGTCACAATATATTAAGGCGCGCCCTCTGCATGTGAAACATTCAGTGGAGAATTGCCCTCCCAGGGCGCGCCCTCAGAAGAAAAAGTCTATGGAAGTTTTCAATGAAGATGTCATGATAATCAGATGAGTTATAGTCACTACTTGAAGAATGGCTCGACTGGAACTAATTCCTCATCTTTCAAGACGCGCCCTTTCCTTAAGGCGCGCCCTCAAAAAAAAATATTGATGGTGAGGTGAACTTTATTGACCACAAGGAGAATCTTAATATTGGAACTTCAAGAGAAAAGAATCTATCAGAGTAGAGGTACCATGAATCGTAGGACGCACCCCTTAATTGTCAAGGTGAGGCCCCAGGACATGAATGAGCTCCTTCATCTAAGGATATAATGTTATATCCTCAACAGTTATAAGTAAACTCTCCAAGGCTATCTCTCTCAAGGCGCGCCTTTATTGAAATACCCATGTGATCTTCCTCGATATTACATACATGATTTATACATAAGCGAATGAAGTACAATGATCTTCCTAGTATGTCGAGAGTTTAGTTTCAGCGAACGCGCCCTCACATCCTCAATAATCTGAGTGAGTTTTCAGGACGCGCCCTGAGCATATTTGGCTCATATGTTAAGGCTTCTTCTTTCGATATGACTACCAAGGTCATCTGGTTGTCTTTAGCAAAAAGGGAATGTGGGAGTTGCATTAGTTCAGATGAGGAAGATGAGGCTACAAAGTACTTTTGACAAGGTGCACGCTCGGGGGGTAGGTTACCTCTCATTAGTTCTGTGGTGTTACATATTGCCACATGAGTAAGGTACATGGCTTTTCCTAAAAACAAGAGAGATGCTTAAGGTCGGAAAAATACTCATGTTTAAGGAAACTCTTAACTTTAAGAAAATGTCTCTGAGAGTGAGATGCCCTTTATCAGATGCCACTTCGTGAGATGCCTCGTTGGGAGATGTTTCAACAAGAGATAGTTTCTGCATCGCTTGAGCTTTGTTAAAGATAAAAACCTTCTAAAAATATTGATATTTGATTTAGTTTTGTTACATGAAGATTTTGTAGAAGACCCTTGTCGAGGTAGATGCTCCTCTTACAGAGGACGCGCCCTCTAAGGATGTTAGCTTGTCGAGGTAGACGCGCCTCTTACAGAGGTAGCTCCCTTAAAGAATGATTTCCCTTGTCGAGGTGGATGCGTCTCCGACAGAGGACGCGCCCTCCAAGGATGATTTCCCTTGTCGAGGTGGATGCGTCTCTGACAGAAGACGCGCCCTCCAAGGATGAATACCCTTGTCGAGATAAGACGCTCCTCTTAGAGAGGACGCGCCCTCCAAGGATGAAGACCTTGTCGAGATAAGCCACTCCTCTTAGAGAGGACACTCCAAGGATGAAGACCTTGTCGAGATAAGCCGCTCCTCTTAGAGAGGACGCGCCCTCCAAGGATGTTAGCTTGTCGAGATAGACGCACCTCTTACAGAGGTAGCTCCCTTAAAGAATGATTTCCCTTGTCGAGGTGGATGCGTCTCCGACAGAGGACGCGCCCTCCAAGGATGATTTCCCTTGTCGAGGTGGATGCGTCTCTGACACAGGACGCGCCCTCCAAGGATGAAGACCTTGTCGAGATAAGCCGCTCCTCTTAGAGAGGACGCACCCTCCAAGGATGTTAGCTTGTCGAAGTAGACGCTCCTCTTAGATAAGACGCGCCTTCCAAGGGTGATTCCCCTTGTGGAGGTGGACGCTCCTCTCATAGAGGACGCGCCCTCCAAGAATGATACTCTTGTCGACGTGGACGCTCCTCTCATCGAGCAAAACGCTCCTCGTAAAGAGGACGCGCCCTCTAATGATGTTAATTATTTGAGGAAGACGTCACCTCTTTAAAGGGTGCGCCCTCTAAAAATAGATGATTGAAGAAGATTGTAAAAGTTTTGACTTTGATTTGAATAAATGAATCACGTTATTTGTCGAAAAGATGAGATCAGCGGTTTGGAGTCATGATTTGGAAAGAAGCAGGAAATCAAATATCGAATGGTATTGTGTCATCGGTGGAAGGATCACTATCACCAACAAGGCACGTCCTCCTTGCGTCAAATATTATTTATTACTTGAAGATCAGAGAGCTAGTGTTTTATTCTGGTCGCGCTTTCCTTAGTGCGCACCCTCATATGATGACCCTTTCAGTTTAAGGCACGCTCATGGGAGACCAATATTGGGATGAAAAAGTTAGAGAACCCTCAAACCTTTGTTAATGGATTGTGTTTTTCCAAAGTATGTGAGGCGCACACTTTTGTATAAATTCTCTTGTTTCTTACGCCAAGTTAGCTCATGTAAGCTTAGAGATATGGTACATAGGTGGTAAACCTCTCTAGACAAACCAAGGTTAAAGTTATCAGAAAGAGAAGGGGTATTCATAGGTGAAGGCGGGAAAAAATGTGAATAACAATTGTGAACGCGGTAAAGAGTGAGAGCGCGCCGTCTTGGTCAATAAGGAGGATAAGATTCCGAAGACGCGGCCTTAATTGAGAATGCGCCCTCATAGAGGAAGATGTAGAAGACGCATACTCATACGAGTGGAGGATGACACAAATTTTTGCTTGGATGTAGATATTAGAATTCCAATTTTGTTTCCAACTTCATATAGAATTCAGGGGGTAGTTGTTATAGCCAAAATTTGGTATTGGATCATCTCGGGTTAAATACGGGTCAATTGGAATTGAATTGGGGCAAGAAGATGAATAATTAGGTTTTGGTCTACATTGTATGAAGCGAAGATGCGCCATGTATATGTAGGATGCGTCCATGATTGTGTAGGCTGTATTTTGGGTTGTCATGTAAAGAGATGAGCAGGAAGATATTGAAAGGAGGAGGACGCGCTCAAGGCGCAGGACGCGCCCTGATAAGTAAAAATAATGGGATGAGCTGTACAGGTAATAAGGTTGCCAAGCAAGGAGAATATGTGTATTTTACAAGGGGAGGACGCGTCCTGCCTCCTGGAGATGCACACTTTGGGATGGTTGAGCTTGTTCTCATTCAAGACAAAGCAAATAGAGATACTTGGAAGATATAGCAATATCTGGAGTTCGTAGCGTCAGGACGCGCCCAATCGTTCAGGACGCGTCCTATGTGTGAAGAATGCATGATCAAGAGTAAGTTTAAAGCAAGACAAGCGTGGAAGGAGCAATGGAGGATTATTTTCACTAACATATTTATTGCAGGAACTCTTTGAAGAATTCCCTCCTTGAGACGGTCAAGGAGGGGGATGTCCGTGAAAAGCTTGAAGGCCTCCAGGGGTATGCCTGATGATTGAAGGCCTCCTCCTGTATTCAACGGGTGTCCTCGTTGGGGATGCGGGGTTAACTTTGGTGTGTGCTTTGGGAACTCTGTTCTTGTATTCAATGGGTGTCCTCATTGGAGAACTTTGGAGTCATCCTGCACTTTGCACCCAAGAGCTTGGGATCGCCTGTCCTGCTATCTGGTGGGTTATCCTCATTCGGGGGACAGGGACGCGTCTGGCATTTGGGGTGAACCGTGGCTATACCTGTGTTCGTAATTCAAGGGAGATAGCTGTAGCGGAATGTTATCCTTGCGCAGGGAGATGCATTATCCGTGAAGTCCTGCGATTACAAACGAGCCTTGGGCCTTCGCGGTTGGGCCTCATAGTTGGACATTCCTAAAGCTAGCGGAAGATGGATTATGGACCGGGCCTGGGAATAAGAAGTCTAAGCCCATTAGATTTCTTATTCCCCAAGAACTACGTGAGCTTGATTCCCTATAAATAGGGATACGTAGGCAAATTGTGAGGGGTCGGAAGCGAGAGCCATAAGGAGCCACCACCAACCCTAAGCAATCTCAGCCCCCAATTTATCACAACCACCACACTCCGCTCACTTTTCAGGCGAAGAACCACCATTGTAGATCTTGATTCCGGCGACGAACCTCAAACTTTGTTGATACCAAATTCCTCCGTCAACACCACCCATTATACTTGATTAGGTTGAAAAAACTTTAAACTGATTTAATTGAATTGGGATATAAATTTGACTCCAACCGATCAACTAGAATTCTTAACGAGGCGGCGAAAATGAGAAACACGTCCCAACCCGACCTAAATGGGGTTGTCCCATCCCATCCTACTTGAATAGAAAATGAAACATTGAATCGAGAATCAAAATTTTACTTGTTTTAATATCGGGCGGGTATGATATTTGTGTGAACCCCGTGGAGAAAATCCGTCACACCCCGAATATAATATAATATATATTTTTATAATATATTATTATATTTTATATCGCGTGGTATATATTTATAATACCTAATAAAATATAAATAATTTATTTCAGTTGTATACATAATATAATAAAAATGTTGCATGATATTCTAAAAAATAATATTTATTTATTAATTTTATAAAAGTTAATTATTAAACTGGGTGATGGCGTAGGACGGGGAATAAGTTTTACCCCGTGTGTGATGAAAATATTTTATAAATCCCCGCATGGGAAATAAGGTGGATATGAGATATTTTTTTTAATATGGGGTGAACTATGGATAATATCGATCACTGTCCTAAAACCGCCCCGCTGAGAATTCTACGATCATCCTGATTCATGAACACTCCACTGACGAGATAATCCATTCTATGTTATTCTTAATTTGATTCTCAATCTTTCTTAAATATAGTGGAAAAGAAATTTCAATTGAACCGAAATTTAAATGTTACACTGTTTTAAACTAACAGTACTATTTTATTGAAAAAGTTAAATATGATAATTAATTTGTGATGGAAGAAACAAGTTATATTTTAGGCAACAAGTACAATAAAAAAATTACTAACAATCTTATATCATGAAAAATTTAATAATATTGTGCCGGTAAAATACATTATGAAAAATCTAATAATATTATGACGGTGAAATATAATGCCGACTCTTTATACCAGGAATATACAGATTCAACCGCTTGTAATTCAATCGTATTTTGTGCACGTGCAGGCCCTAAATTTATACGTATACTTGTACATGTATTCTTTCAGCTGGCCCTAAATTTTGGCTGCCCAGCACATTGAAATGTGCAGATTTGGGCTAAAAAAATAATAAATTTACAGCTAGTTCAACCCATCCCCACTCGAGGGGGAGAGAGATTCCCGGAGAACCATGCGTGGGGTTGATAATTTAATCCACATTATGTTTTATTTTAATAAACATGCGAATATTTATTTGTGTTTCTTAACGTATTATTCTTTTTAAAATACAAAAATGAAGATTACGTGCATGACTTACAGCTCTAATCGCCAATAATTTATTGCTGATATTAATCAACTTTCCGACTATATTGCCACATTATTTACAAATAAATTTGATAAACGAGATCTGCCTCGGATCATTTACAAACGATTGTTGTAATATTACTAGTTTATAACCTGTGCTTTGCATACGGATATTTCAAAAATTATTTAATAAAATAAATAAATAAATTTATAATTAAAACTGAATAATATAATTCTGAAAGATTAAGTTATCTATTAATAATATAGTAAGTGTATTGCATCTGTATATTATGATAAATTTATTTAAGAACTACTTTCGTTATATAAGTTATTTTTATGTTATATATTTTATGAAATTATTTCTATAAATAGATTTGTCAAAATTTAAAGTTTACTTCAAATTTATATTAAAAACTTACCATAAATAACATAATTCATATTTAAAATTGTATTGCAAAGTTTCTATAATTAAAATGAGTCATAATAAATATATGGATCTTTTATAAACTTAATATGGATACCAAACCTAAAAATGGATAGTCCACGGGGTCAAATTAAAGTTAAAAATTATATCTGAATCAAAATATGGATACCAAACCTTACGAAAGAGTTATCCATCAACAATCAAAATCATTATAGCGTGAACATTTAAGCCAAAATGACGTGATTTCTAACAATGTTTTATCGTTGATGACCCAATTAATCAACAACTAATCACAAACTATCTCGAAATTTAACAATTTTCTAAAAATTATTCACCTCTATTTGAAAATAAACGAATAATTTTTAATCAAATCCAACTCAAATCACAATTACGAACCTTCCTTACGAGTAATTTCATATGATAGAAATATTTTATTATATATTAAAATTAATCGAGATGTACTTAAACTAAACCAGATCAATATCTCGCATCGCGCCGGCCGTAAACTCCATCAAATTTTCTGCGGTGGATAGTCATAACGGATAAGACTCCACCCCCACAACTCCACATCTTCAAAAAGCACTCTCAGTCAAATCCAACGGCCAATATCAATCCATTCCACGTGTCATTAGATCATCCATCCATCATCCTCGTGGACCCCACATTCACTCTCTCCCTTTATTATACCTTTTGACACAACATAACACAACACATTAATCTCATCTCTCTCCTCAATCTCTCTCATCTCCCTCTCTCTCTCCCTGTTCCTCCCAAACTAACTTCAACAACGAACACAAATACACATACAAACGTACATCAGATCTGTATCTACGTATAAGCTGTTTGAACTACTTCTAAGCTTATATAATTATATATGCTTGCACAGCAGATCTGTGAGTATATCTATCGAGTAAAATTGTTCATTTCTTAGTGGCATATTTGTAATTTCACTGTTTTTACTATGTCAAGTTAAATTGTGTGTGTTTTTAGTGTGTGAACTGGTGTTTTCAGACAAGAAGTGTTTGAAGACTTGAAGTAGTTGTTCTAGTTCCCAGGGGTAGTTTTGTAATTTCACATGTTTCTGGAAGTGTGTTTTTGGTGTGTGTAATAGTGTAGCTAGAACTAGAAGCAATGTGGTTTTGAGTTCGATAAATTAATAATCTCGATAAATCAATAATCTCGATAAATTAATAATCTCGATAGATTAATAAAATTATTGGTTGATTTAGAGAGGCGTTGTAATTTTAGTTACATTAGTGTGTGTACTGTTGAAATGGCATATTCATTTCCAGAAGAAGTGTTAGAATACGTGTTGTCGTTTATAAAGTCCGATAAGGATCGAAATGCTGTTTCATTAGTGTGTAAATCTTGGTACGAGATTGAGAGGTGGTGTAGGAAGAGGGTTTTTATAGGGAATTGTTATGCGGTGAGTCCAATGATTATGATTAGGAGGTTTCCGGAGATTAGGTCAGTGGAGATTAAGGGGAAGCCACATTTTGCGGATTTTAATTTGGTTCCGGAAGGGTGGGGAGGGTATTTTTATCCGTGGGTCATTGCGATGTCTAAGGCTTATCCAATGTTGGAGGCGATTAGGTTGAAGAGGATGGTTGTGAGTGATGAGTGTTTGGAGATGATTGCCAAGAGTTTTAAGAATTTTAGGGTCTTGGTTTTGTCGTCTTGTGAGGGGTTTTCGACAGATGGGCTTGCTTCTATTGCTGCTAATTGCAGGTACAAAATTACTCTATTTTGTGTGTTTTTACTTGTTTTGGTTGATTGTGGATGTATTGATCTGTATTAAAGTTTGGATCTTTGGAATTGAACTTGTTCAAGTGAAGATAAAAAAGAATTTAATAGCAACATAATACTTGGAAAACCAGTGTATGGTTAGAAATTGTATTAATAAATAAAAAGTTTTAATCTTTAAATATCTGGATGTTAATTTAATAAAAAGGTATTGCTATATATTAATCGTTATAGGATTTAGCGGTTGCACTGCACACACCGATTCATGTGATTTTGGCTGTTTAGAATATCACTAACCTGATTAATGTAGAGGAGTTTGTGACTTTATTAAAAAAAGTGAGGTAGAGGATAGTATACCAGTTGGAAAGTGTGTTTTTATGTAAAGAAAGTTTGAATCTGGTGATCTTAATTTAGGCTGGTGATCCTTCTTCATTTTTTCCCTTTCTCTTTTGAAATTTGAGCTCTCATTGGTGAAGTGGGTTATATTCTGCTTTAACCGGGACTCCGGGAGGAAACTCTCTTAGTTTTAGTTATAAAAAACACAGTCTTGGCTGTTGGCCCTAACTTGAAAGTTTTCTTTTATGTTGATGAAAACCTATTGGTTATTGCATCTGGTTTTCCGTTGTGTCCCTTTAATTTGTCAACCTTAGGAACTGTAATCCCATGCTTTTCCCACGTAAAGAGTGGTTGGCCTGAAACTAAATGTGTAGTTCCTTATTTTTTTATGATTCTTTACTTTGAACTGACGATACAATGGTTGTTGGAACAGGAATTTGAGAGAATTGGACTTGCGTGAGAGTGAAGTGGAAGATTTGAGTGGACATTGGTTAAGCCACTTTCCTGATACTTGCACATCGTTGGTATCACTAAACATAGCTTGCCTAGGTTCTGAGGTGTGTTTCTCATCCCTAGAGCGCCTTGTTTCTCGGTGTCCCAACCTGAGAAAGCTTCAGCTCAACCGTACGGTTCCTCTTGAGAAGCTACCTAACCTGCTCTGCAGAGCTCCTCAACTAGTTGAGTTAGGTACAGGTGCGTATTCGGCAGAACTCAGACCAGAGTCACTATCAAACTTAGTAAATGCCTTCACAGGTTGCAAGAAACTAAAAGCTTTGTCTGGGTTTTGGGATGTGGTACCGTTATATCTTCCAGCTATTTATCCAGTCTGTTGTGGACTCACATCTTTGAACCTGAGCTATGCTAATATCCAAAGTCCGGATATTATCAAGCTTGTTAGCCAGTGTCAGAATTTGCAGCGCTTATGGGTATATCTGATTTCTTAAATATATGACTATATTGAATCTTCTTACATATTTAACCAGTGTTCAAATTTCTTGCAATGTTTTTTGAATTTTAAATGGGTAATTACTTCAGGTGTTGGATTACATTGAAGACAGTGGCCTAGATGTCCTTGCTTCTTGTTGTAAAAATCTGGAGGAATTAAGGGTATTTCCCTCTGATCCATATGAGTTGGAACCAAATGTGCCCTTAACAGAACAGGGGCTTGTCTCTGTTTCTGAAGGCTGCCCCAAGCTCCACTCTGTTCTATTCTTCTGCCGCCGGATGTCAAACGCTGCACTGGTTACCATTGCTAGGAATAGTCCGAACCTAATTCGTTTCCGTTTATGTATTCTTGAAGCCCGTGCTCCAGATTACCTAACTAATGAACCGCTTGATGCTGGTTTTGGCGCCATAGTGGAGAACTGCAGAAAACTGCGAAGGCTTTCGTTGTCAGGATTTCTCACTGATCGTGTGTTTGAGTACATTGGCAAACATGCAAAGAAATTAGAGATGCTCTCTATAGCATTTGCTGGAGATGGTGATATGGGCCTCCATCATGTATTGTCTGGGTGTGATAGCCTTCGTAAGCTTGAGATTAGGGACTCCCCTTTTGGAGATCAGGCTCTATTGGCGAATGCTGCAAAGCTGGAGACAATGCGATCCCTTTGGATGTCTTCTTGCTCGGTGAGTTATGGAGCATGCAAGCTGCTAGGACAGAAGTTGCGTAGGCTCAATATTGAAGTAATAGATGAGAGAGGAACCCCCGAGTCGAGGCCTGAAAGCTGTCCTATTGAGAAAATTTATATTTACCGGACACTCTCAGGGCCAAGATTTGACACGCCCAACTTTATTTGGACTATGGACGAAGAAGGCAATTCACCATTGGGGATTGCATGAATTTTTTTCCAGTCTATGTAATGGAATTGAAAGGTACACACTTATGTGCACAACTCATTTGTTCATTCATCGTAATGATGCTGTATATTTGCAGTGGAAGACGATCGGGAATAGTCGTTAAGAGGCTATGTTATAAAGGCTCCAGAGATCGTGCACCCAAATATGCTGTTCCTGGCTGCCTTATATTCTAGTTAGTATAGTAACTAATAAACAGTGAAACACCCTAGCTATGGATTATGTATCATGTATTCATGTATACAACATGTTCTCATGGTTGCACTTTGTTCTAGCAAAACTGATTGCATGAACTAGTGACAACTCTTTCTATAGATTCATGTATGATGTATAAAACACCTGCCATGTATTCACTCTATCTCCAGTTTTTGTTCTTAAACATTGGATTCTAAATTCATTTACACACGGGTTGCAACTATTATAGATTCTTGTAACATGAACAAGGTTCATGTTAGAGGATGAGATAGTAGTCCGGCTGCTGTGCATGTGATAGGTTAGAAGAGATTAGTGCAGAAAAGATTTGCATAACTTTTAAGAGTTGTTCACACTCACTTTATCTTACAAACACCAGATTACAGCTGAGTTATTAAAAGAAAAGACTAGAAGAGCAGCACAACAGAGACATAACATTAACCCAATAAAACACAAAGTCTTGATGTCTCATAATAAAGCTGTACAGCTATTTTCTTGTTTAAAGACATCAGTAACAGTATCAGTATCAGAACTTTGGCTGTAACTAATAAATCTGTACTTACATTCATATGATTTGATAATGCCTACACGTTTTGATTCACTTGTATTGATGGTGATCATCATTTATATTCTCCTACTCTCCCTGCAGTTATGATTTCATTGATGGATTCCTTTTCCTCTGTTTTCATCTCCCTAATGATTTTACAGCATGCTTTCTTCAGTTATTTTCCCAGTAGTAATGCTTGGTATATCACTTTTTGGCCCACTTTCTGTGATGAATATATGTGTAAATTATGGTCAACTGATTTTTAAAACGCTAGTTGGAACGATGCAAAATCATAATGCATATTCTCATGCACCATAAGATCTTAACACAATGAGAATTTTCTGATAATATGCAAATATAAAGTACCTAAGATTAAACACAGATGCAGAATTGTTGCATATCTAAACCTTATTTAATATCATTACTCCACAAGAAAATTTCTCATTCAAATTTTGCATCAAGTATCAACTAATCTTAAGTTTATTTTATGCAGGTGCCTACTGCCTAGTGCCTTCCAGTGTAACCTTAAAGAAACAATTAATTCAACTGAATGCCCTTCCCCTTTAATAAAGTTTGATCCATTGGACTGTCATTTTATTAGACCAACACTCAAAGGCTCAACTTGTTCAAGAGTATACTTCATTTACAGTTTATACAGCACAGAGGCCCAACTTGTGTAGATTATTTTTGAAAAAAATGAAAAGGTTTCATAAACCACATTACCAGTATATTCTTGCCAATTTAGAATGCATGCAAGCTGAAATGAACTAGAAAGAAAATGAATGTAAGCAAGAAATAGTATAGTGTATTTCATATAATTTCCCTTTTAGGGGAAGTCAAGATTTAAGTTCATTACAAATCAAGGAGTTTTTGTTTATATTATGCTATATGAAGAGGAGACTGATACATGCATTTTGGTGCCAAACTTCATCTTATGTTTGTTTGTTTCCTTCAATGCTCCTCTAGATTCCATGTCCATCTCTTCTGATTAGTACAAATTTGCAACTGAATTGATTAGTATTCCACAGCTAATACTGTGTTGCATTGGACATGATCTTCTTCATCATCATGATCAGTAGCTATAACTACTGATACCACAACTTCTTGATGATCAGCCGGTCTCGAGTTTTGTTCATTCCTGTTTGTGTCATCCTCTAACATTTCTAACTCGATCTTCACATTTTTCTTCATGTCATCCTCTGGCATTTCTGAATCAGTCTTCTCGAGGGAGGGATTTACGTGTTTGTTTACCTTCATCTCCATATCGATGTTCACAATGGGAAGAATTTCGTGTTTGCTTTTGTCCTTGTAGATCATGTAGAGTACCATTTGGAGTATCCCGAAACTAAAACCAAGCACATTTGGTGTCTGATCATGCAACAACAATCTTCAGTAATAATTAGTAGTCAAGCAATAGAATCTAACTGAATTTGATGTGGTATCTAGCGAAAAGATTAGCATTACTTACCGCGATGAAGTAATCATCTTCCAGAACACCGTAAAAGAACCAGATGACAGCACAGATAGTAAGGAAGAAAGACAGTGAAACTGGCATAAATTCCACACTCTTTGTTCTAATAACCAGCCTCTGCATCAGTAACATGTATAATATTAAGCTATTTTTTCTGAATTATATTTTTACTGGATTTTTACGGGTGCTGATCCCTGACAATCATGTGCACTGCTTCCTGACCGTTGGATCGTTGATCCTTGATCCCTGAAGCAGTGTGTTGGATAACTGTTCCACGACACATGATTGTCAGGGAACACGACCCATTTTTACGAGTACAAAATCTGTACAAATCTGCAGATTTCTTAGTTACCATAATGCTGAGAGGAGCAACAAAAACACAAACAGAAAACACAGCACATATCCATCCAACAACCGTGAGACGGTCATTCCCTCCGAAAAATTTCAATGTTGTAAATATGATTGTACCGAAAAGAACTCCGTTCATCAGAACAAGCAGTTTGGCAGTAAATTTCTGTCCAAAATAAAAAGGCGATCAAATTAAAATAAACATAATTAAGTTCGAAAATAGAGTATATTCACAATACCTTGGCATCCTTTGGTGCATAAATCATGAAGAGCAAAATATATGCAGATTCAATAAAGATTCCAATGGTGTTAATAGTGATTAACCAAACACCATTAGGCTTAAGCTTTCCGTAATACAAAGTTAACATGGCACTGAACAATGCTACAACATATGGTATTGCTTGAAACCCTTCTGTTGATTTCTTCCTGTAGATTCTCAGAAATGTAGGTCTGCATATAAAGAAATATTGATGTATGAGTATGACATATTTAACAATGTGTGAAAATGAAGTTAAAATTTAGTAGCTAGTTGAGAATAAGATCTTACAATGGGGCCAAATACACGAAGAAAGAAACGATGTTTCCTGTCGATGATCAAGTACATTTAACTAATTTAGAAGTAGATAATTAATCGAGAGAAGAATTGAAGACGGGACAATAACAATGAAGTTTACCTAGAATGCCGAAAACAGAAACCATCTCAACGTCGAGATGATGGTTAATGAAAGCCATATCTGGAGAAGCTCTCCCTCTAAACACTCTCAAGTTGAGAGGATCTTAAGGTTTGTTTGGAAACTGAGCTTGTGAAACTCTGATGCATTTGCAACATTTATATAGTGGCCCAAAAAGTGAAGCTAACTATTGTTAGCAAGTTCTAGTGGAGACTCCTGGCTTTGAGTTTGAGTTGAGCTGCTTCTAAACTCATCTTCTGCATGTTTTTGCCAAAATAACAACATTTTAAGGACTATTTTAGGGCTTTTATTGTCATGCATGCGCATGCCTCGTCTCTCTCCCCCTCACTCCCATGAAATTAACCGAACGTTCAACAATTTTTTTCTTGTTTCGAATCCTCAACATCGTAAAAGGAGCGTATACCAATAAATTTGATAATAATTTATCAATACGACAAGTGTTTTTAGCTGTTTCTGCCAATTTGTTTTTTCTTTTAAAAAATGTAATATTTATTATAGTCCGCTAACAATATGATTTGATCGTTCGAGTTCGGTCTGATTCGATGATTGATAATTAAATTCGAGAAATTTATCCTATTTTTCGGGTGCATATTTGGCAAAAGCAACGGAGCTTTTCCTGTAAACCTGTGGAAACACACCAATATATGATACAGAGTTTCAATATAATTAACTTCTTATTTAGTGATAAAATGACTAAGCTAAACACATAAGATAAAACTGATTTTTTGCTCATATAAGCAAAATTGAGTACAAGACAAAACAAATTAGAGTTGGAATGATGAGGTGGAAAGTGGAGCCCATTTCAGTTACATTTTATATCAAGGAGCTACACTTGTATGTATGCATTCTTACACGGCTTGCTCTTGCTTTGTAGTTTATACCATGTCTTTTCTTCATTCTATGTATGTATTGAAGGCCATTATTGTATTTTCCCTACATAAATTTATTTTTATACTATCTTTATAAAACTAATGAAGGTAATGATTGGTTATGAAAACCAATGGAAGCCGAGTAAATTAAAAGGAAAATGATAAAGACTCCAAATTTTTATACCAAAAAATTTCCCAAATCTGACGTGTCATAAGAATATTTGGCACATTTTTAATAATAATACGAGACCCGCCTGAATTTATATGCGCCCACGAATTAAAATCAGTCATATGTCAGTTTGGTAAATTTTTTGGGGAAAATATTTGGGTTACCTAGCATTACTCAAATTAAAATCATACTCCATATGTCCCATCTAATTGTATACAATTTTTTTCAATATTCGATACAAGAATATAAATTATATCTTCATAATTTATTTTTTTAATTTTTTTTTATTTTAAAATTCAAATATCAAATTTTTATTTAGAAGAAAAAAAATAAAAACTATTTATAAAATTACACTTTAGACGAGTATTAAAATGCGTGCCCAGTAATTAACTTATAATCTTAAAAGTAATGTTAATTAATCAAGTTGCTTATAACGGAACTATATTAATTTATAGAATTCAACCTATTATAGATTAGATTGAACCCAATGTATATATACTTGCCTGGTTGAGTGAGGAGGTACCTTAAAAAAATGCTCAACAATCTACATACTTCCTTGCTGTAAACTGCAAAATTTGTTTGTTTATTGCCCTACAGCTACTTTGTAATTAAGCATTCTGTTGTTCCCTGTACATTCTTAGTTGTATCCTCTACATTCTGTTCATGTCCATGCATGCTCTTGTATTTATCTTCTTTAGATTGCACATATACAAGGTCAAGGAGGGCGTTGACCAAGTCGAAATCAGTTTATATGAATCTTTAAGGATTGGGAGTAGGGGTGTTTATGGATTCGCCAACCAGATCAAACCAACCCAATCCAACCTATTTTTAGGCTGATTAAATTGTTTTAAAAAAACCCGATTCATGGTTGGGTTAAAAAAATTTCAAACCGTATTAAATAGGTTGGGTACGGGTTCAAGATTTTTTCGACCAATCCAACCCAACCCGATTTAACTTAAGCCTCGTTCGATAATTTAAATATAATCTATACATTATATGCAATTGTACATTATACAATATAAATATTTTCATTTATAGTTATATTTCGTGTATGTGTATATAATTTATGATATGATATACATTACTAAAATTTCAATTCAATCACATTTAAAGAATAATACTATAATCGTAACTTCTACTATTCGAAATTAGCAATTATGTATGGTATTAAAACTTTTTTATATATAATCATTCAATCCGTTCAAACCAACACAACCCGACCCTAACCGATGTATGACGGGTAGGGTTGGGTTACGATTGTATATTTTACGGGTTGGATCGAAAAATTTCAAACCGATTTAATTGGGTTGGGTCATAAAAACGCCTCCAACCGAGCCAACCCGACCCATGAACACCCCTAATTGGGAGCCCATTAATAATTACCCTCTCTGTCCCATTAAATTCTATACATTATTTTTCGGCACGCTTTCAATACTCCTTTAAAATATAACTCCATAATATTTTTAAATTTTTTTTTCTAAAATAAAAGTTTTATATTTAAACTTTTATTTAATTTTTTTAAAAAAAAATATATTATAAAGTTATACTTTATAGAATATTCAAAAAACGCGCAAATAGTAAACGTAGAAAACCCGGTGTGACGGAGGTAGTAATAAAATTAGGAGAATTGAGACGTCGGGGGCGGAATCAAGGACGAACCTATGTTAAAGTCTCGGGTTTTAGTTTTTTTTTTAAAATCTCGATTTTTAGTTAAAAGTTGTTGCTAAGCCTGAAATTTCGATTTTTCAGTTCTGCCGCCATTAATATTTGATTTCAGTTAAAATTTGGTGCCAGACGTCGGATATTGGATTCATGTTGCATACTGGCACTTGGTAGAAACGTGTGGATAATATACATTCAATAATTTTGGGCTGTAAAGATTTAGCGAATTTAGAAGTCTGGTTAGTCGGAAAATACAATGAATAGGAAGGTAGGAGTGTACAGACGAACCGTTCAACCGCATCCAACCGCTCAACTGCTCGCAAGTGAACCGTATTTTGCGGATAATCACGAAACGCGGGTTGGTTGCGGGTTTAAATTTTAAAAACTGTTCATTCGTGGTTTGGATGAGGTTTAAATTTTTGAAAATCGCAATCGCAACTCGCAACATATATTTATAATAAAATATATTTCTAAAAATGTAGTTAATATTATATAAATTAATAAGTATACACATTTATTAACTAATCTGTTAGATATATTTGATAATGTCATGACTAATATGTTTTATGTTTAGATTTCAGATCTTATTTGAACAGGACAAATCAGTACTTAACTGTTGATCAGTACTTATACTGGAAGTCAGGACTTAAGGGATATCAGTACTTATGTTATCAGGAGATAAGCATCAGGAGATAGATATCAGAATTTAAGTGCTGAAGGACGATCAGATAAGGACAGTAGCTGATTAAAGTTAAGAAGATCAAGATAAACATAAGAAGAGATATGCATGAAGAAGGAATTCCGTAAAGAATGGAATACTTGGAAGAAAAGATATCTAATTGATATATATTAGGAAGCAGAATTATATTCCATATCAATTAGCGATTATCTTGTAACTGTGTAATATATAAACACAGACATAGGGTTTACACTAGAAGTGTTATAATTATCGAGAATATTATTTACTGTAACCCTAGCAGCTCTCGTGATTTTTTTGTTCATCACTGAGAGATAACAGTTCCAGATTGTAACAGAGTTTATTGTTTCAATAAAGTTTGTTTTCTGTTACATAAGTTCTTGAAGTTTGATTTGATTGTAATAAACACTGTATTCACCCCCTCTACAGTGAAAGTGTGACCTAACAAGTGGTATCAGAGCCTTCTGTTAACACACATACAGTTAAAGATCCAAACACAATCATGTCTGACACAGAAACTCCAACTAAGCCTACCAAAACTGAGGAATCATCAAAGACATCAATTCAGAGTCGATATGAGACTATCAGAGTTCCCATATTGAGACCATCTGAATATCCCATATGGAAGGTAAGGATGACCATGTTTCTGGAAGCAACAGATCCAGAATACCTTGATAGAATCAAGGAAGGGCCTCACAAACCTACCAAGCTCGCTGTTGTAGTTGCAGGTGAAGCAGCAAAGACTGTACCAAAGGAAAAGAGTGATTACACTGCTGAAGATATAGCATCTATTGCTAAGAATGCCAAGGTACGACACTTACTGCATAGTGCCATTGATAATGTAATGTCAAACAGGGTAATCAACTGCAAGACTGCCAAGGAGATATGGGATGCACTGGAGACAAGGTGTCAAGGAACTGAAACAGTTAAGAAGAACAGGAAGACAATACTCACTCAAGAGTATGAACATTTTGACTCAAAATCTAATGAGTCATTGAATGATTTATATGATAGATTTGTCAAACTTTTGAATGATTTGTCATTGGTTGATAAAGAGTATGATCTTGAAGATACCAACCTAAAATTTCTGTTAGCTCTTCCTGAATGCTGGGATTTGAAGGCAACAACAATAAGAGACAACTACAATCTTGATGAAACAACTCTTGATGAAATCTATGGAATGCTCAAGACTCATGAACTTGAGATGGAACAAAGAAGCAAGAGGAAAGGAGGAAAGTCAAGGAGAGTTGCTCTCAAGGCTGAAGAGGAATCCCCCAAAGCACCTTCCTCAAAGAAAGACAAGGGTAAAGCTCTTTTCATAAAGTCTGATACTGAGTCATCAAGTTCTGAGAGTGATGATGACTCAGATTCTGAAAGCTTGCCTGAAACTGATGCTGATGAGGAGATGATGAAGCTGTGTGCTCTTATGGTGAAAGGAATCACAAAGATTGCATACAGGAAGTTCAGGAAGGGAAAGAAGTTTTCCAGGAAAGGCATAAGTTCTGATAAGAAGAATTTCAGAAGATCTGAAGGAAGAGGAGAAAAGTCTGACAGAGGAGATTACGCCAATGTTAAATGTTATAATTGTGGTGAGAAAGGCCACATATCTCCTGATTGCAAGAAGACCGAGAGTGACAAAGGCAAAGCTCTTGTCACAAAGCAGAAAAGTTGGACAGACACCTCAGACTCTGAAAGTGAGGAGAACTATGCATTGATGGCAAATGCTGATAAATCAAGTTCTGAGAGCAGTTCTGAAGCTGCTGAAACAAAGGGCAACAGGAAAAATATTTTAGTTCTTGACAGTGGATGTTCAGGACATATGACTGGAAATAAGGCCCTGCTATCAGACTTTGTGGAGAAAGCTGGCCCAAGTGTTTCTTATGGAGATGACAACATTGGAAAAACTTTGGGATATGGCAATATCAATCTTGGGAATGTCATCATTAAAGATGTAGCTCTGGTCTCAGGACTTAAACACAACTTACTGAGTATAAGTCAAATCTGTGACAGAGGTTATCATGTTGATTTCTTTGCAGACCATTGTGAAATAGTTAGTAAATCTAAAGGAAAAGTTGTTCTGAAGGGATTCAGGCGTGGTAACATTTATGAAGCTAAGCTTTCAACAAGTTCTGATGGTTCTGCAATCTGTTTAGTGAGTAGAGCCTCAATTGAAGAAAGCTGGAATTGGCACAAGAAACTATCTCATTTAAACTTCAACAAGATAAATGAACTGATCAAGAAAGATCTTGTGAGAGGACTGCCAAAATCAGTGTTTGCTCCTGATGGTCTTTGTGACTCATGTCAGAAGGCCAAACAAAGAAAATCTTCATTCAAGAGCAAGACTGAATCATCAATTCTTGAGCCTTATTATCTACTTCATGTTGATCTATTTGGTCCAGTGAATGTCATGTCTATTGCAAAGAAGAAATATGCGTTGGTCATAGTAGATGAGTTCACCAGATACACATGGGTGTATTTCTTGCACACAAAAAGTGAAACTACATCTATCTTGATTGATCATGTCAAACGTCTGGATAAATTGATCAAAGATTCTGTGAAAATTTTGAGGAGTGATAATGGCACTGAATTCAAGAATCTGATAATGGAAGAGTTCTGCAAAAATCATGGAATAAAGCAGGAATTTTCTGCTCCTGGAACTCCACAGCAAAATGGAGTTGTTGAAAGGAAGAATAGAACTCTCATTGAAGCTGCACGAACAATGCTTGAAGAAGCAAAGCTTCCAACCTATTTCTGGGCTGAAGCTGTGCAGACTGCTTGTTTTACTCAAAATGCAACACTCATTAACAAGCATGGACAAACACCATATGAGATGGTGAAGAACAAGAAGCCAAATCTGAAATACTTTCATGTATTTGGATGTAAGTGTTTTGTTCTCAAGACTCATCCTGAACAGCTATCCAAGTTTGATCTAAAAGCTGATGAGGGAATCTTTGTTGGATATCCACTTTCCACAAAAGCCTTCAGAGTCTATAATTTGAGAACAAAAGTGGTCATGGAATCTATCAATGTCTCTTTTGATGACAAGAAGATCACTGGACTTGAAGATTGCATTGATCATGATCAGCTGAGATTTGAAAATGAAGATTCATATTCTGATACCTTAAATCCTGACAGTCTAAGTTCTAATACTGTAAACTCTGATGGATTAAACTCTGATGTTATTGAAACTGTGGTGACTACGTCAAAGGAAGATGCACCAATGCAGGGGGAGCATACTCAAGATATTATCACATCTCAAGAAGCATCAGAACACACATCTGGCTCTTCAAGTTCTGATTCGTCAAGTTCTGATAAGCCAAGTACTGATAGTGCTGAAAATCTAAATGCTGAAGAATCCAACTCAGAGAGCATAATTTCAGGGGGAGCATCAGAAAATGAAAAAGAAGACATCATGAATCATGGGGGAGCATCCAGTTCTAGAGAAAACCTTCCATCTGCAAGGAAGTGGACAAAATCACATACACCTGATTTGATAATTGGAAATCCTGATGCAGGTGTCAGAACTAGAACAGGTACTTCTAATGAATGTCTTTACAATTCTTTTCTCTCTCAGTCTGAGCCAAAGAAAGTGGAAGAAGCTCTTCAAGATGCTGATTGGGTGCAAGCAATGCAGGAAGAGTTGAATGAATTTGAAAGAAACAAAGTCTGGACCTTAGTGCCAAGACCTAAGAATAGATCTGTTGTTGGTACAAAATGGGTATTCAGAAATAAAACTGATAGTGATGGCATAATTACAAGGAACAAGGCAAGGCTGGTTGCAAAAGGATATTCTCAACAGGAAGGAATTGACTATGATGAAACATTTGCGCCAGTTGCTAGGTTAGAAGCCATAAGGATATTCATGGCTTATGCTGCTCACAAAAAGTTTACTGTCTTTCAAATGGATGTGAAAAGTGCTTTTCTCAATGGAGAATTGGAGGAGGAAGTATATGTTGAACAACCTCCAGGCTTTGTAGATTCCAAACATCCAGATTATGTCTACAGGCTTGATAAAGCACTTTATGGACTTAAGCAAGCTCCTAGAGCATGGTATGAGACTTTAGCTCAGTTTCTTCTGGAAAGTGGATTCAACAGAGGAACTATTGACAAAACACTGTTCTATCTCAACCATGGCAATGACTTACTTTTGGTCCAGATTTATGTTGATGATATCATTTTTGGGTCTCCAAATGACAAACTTTGCAAAAAGTTTGCCAAACTAATGCAGTCAAGATATCAGATGAGTATGATGGGAGAACTTAGTTATTTTCTGGGCCTTCAAGTCAAGCAGAGTGAAGAAGGCACTTTTATTTGTCAATCTAAGTACACCAGAAACTTGCTGAAGAAATTTGGAATGCAAGACTGTTCAAGTGCATCCACTCCCATGGCCACTGCAACAAAACTGGATAAGGATACTGGTAATTCAGTAGATATTACTGATTACAGAGGTATGATTGGCTCACTTCTCTATCTAACTGCTAGTAGACCAGATATCATGTTTGCTACCTGCCTTTGTGCAAGATTTCAAGCAGATCCAAGAGAACCTCACTTAACAGCTGTAAAAAGAATCTTTAAGTATCTTAAAGGAACAGCTGATCTAGGATTATGGTATCCTAGAGAATCAGATTTTAAATTAATAGGTTACTCAGATGCAGATTTTGCAGGTTGCAAAATTAACAGGAAAAGCACAAGTGGAAGCTGCCAATTTCTTGGAGGCAGATTGGTTTCTTGGTATAGCAAGAAACAAAAGTCAATTTCCACATCAACTGCAGAAGCAGAGTATATTGCTGCAGGAAGCTGCTGTGCACAGATTCTTTGGATGAAGAATCAGTTACTGGATTATGGGTTAACATATTTCAAAATCCCTATTTACTGTGATAATCAAAGTGCTATTGCTATGACAGGTAATCCAGTTCAACACTCTATGACAAAGCACATCAGCATCAGGTACCATTTCATCAGGGAACATGTGGATGAAGGTACAGTGGAATTGCATTTTGTTCCCACAGATCAACAAGAAGCAGATATCTTCACAAAACCACTGTGTGAAGCTACCTTTACAAGATTGGTAAATGAACTTGGAATGATTTCAGGTTCTTTCTCTAAATCTGCTTAAACTTGTTCTATGTTATCAGACTTTATGATCAGTATTTACAGAATTAATCTCTTTGTGTATTCTGTGCTTAATTGATAAATGTTTTTAAGTACTGACTGTTGTCTGATATATATCTCTTAACTCTAATAAGTGATATATCTGTTTAAGTAATCATTCAATCCTATGAGGATAATTGTGCTAAATACTGACCTACTAGTCTTCAATAAACAAATGATCCCATGAAAAAAGTAATTATTTCTGTGGAAATCTTATGACACAAGCAAATTCTGATAATTGAGCTTAGTTTAGTTTACTTTATTCATCTTATTACTAAGTCCCAAATTAGAATAATGCTACTCATCTGTTTAAGTTCTGATTCTAGTAAAACTGCTGAATGTACTAAGTGCTGATAAACCTCACTTATCAAAAGAAGAATAAAAAGAATCAAAGAATAATATCAGGTACTCCTTTGAGATCTAGAGTAAAAATGTGAATGGGACGACCCAAGTGCATAGCTGGTATTAAGTAAATATGCATTAGAAAAGCAAAATATTTTCTTGGTGACTTTTCACACTCTATGATTACTGGAGAAATACTCTGATAATAGCATAAATTCTGATAAGCAGTCGTAACTCACTTACACTGAGAAGCCACTGTAAAATAGAATTTAAAAAGATGCATAAAATTAGCACAAAAACAGTTGAGGTGGACTCATGCATGAACTCATTTATCAGTAGGTTTCAGGATAATGACAGCTCTTTAGCAAAATTTTAATTATGACTTATTTCTAAGATGTACTGAAGTAAATCAGACTTTACTCTTTATTAGTTATTTAGCTTACTGCACACACAAATCACTCCATATGAATGATGAAATTTTTGTGGTGGTCTATGTTCTTTTAGACAAACAGTCACTGTGTCACCTTGCACAAATTCTGAGGACACGTTCTAGTTATATGTTCTGATGATTAAGTTCTGAAGACTATAACTCAGAACTTGTATGAAAACTTACTAAGATAGATATTCCTTGTTCGAATTAAGACATTATGTTCTGATGACTGTTAAGTTCTGGTATAGGTCTAAGTTCTGATTTTTCAGTCTAACCCTTTACTTGACTTATCTGTGAGTAAAATTTGGTAACAGTCTCAGATTAATTTAGAATATGTTGAAGTGGAAGATTAATAGTCTATGGTTAGGACTAATGGCACTCGTCCTTGAACAGTTCACTCTTGTTACCTGTGCACATTCCTTTTCAAATGATTGTTATTCTTTTTCAAGTCTAGGGAGACGAGGTAGACTTAACTCTATCTGTCAGCATTAAATATCTTCGCGTCTCCTGGCATTCTCTTGCCTATATAAACAGCCACTTCACATTAGCCTTTCCATCAATTTTTCTTACAATTTTAACTTCATATTCTTTTTCAAAAACATCATGGTCCGATTCAACATGTTTTTGAATTACCAAAATTTTCATATGGAGCTAAGTTGCGCCGACTGGCAGCAGGAGTGGCATGTAACTGCCATTCCTGAAGAGATATGGGGCTCTGTCCCACAGGCGGTGCTGAACCGACTTCTGTTCTTCGAGATGGACTACCAGCTTCATCTTGATCGATTGGAGGAGGAAAGGCGGGAAGCTATCCGTCAGCAAGAGCGAATCATTCGACTCGCTATCTTGTTTGTCGAAGATAGGAAGAGGAAGATGACTTAATCTCGTCTTCTTCCTGTTCTTCTTCATCCTCAGCTTTGTCAGGCTTCTTAGCTAGGACTAAGGCTGTTGATGTTAGATTTAGAAGTTTAGGACAAGATTGTAAAAGTTCTGATATAATTTCAATTTCATCAATGTATTATTTTGATATATTAATGGAATTTGTTTTTGTCTTATGATCTTGTCTCTGAGAAATTTTGATACGCATTGATAAATCCTGATAAATATTCGGATGATCGTATAAATTGTGTCTGACTTTAAGTTCTGATAATGTTTTATCAGTACTTACTTAACTGATTGATTTTACTCATTCTCACTCACAGTTTTTTTTTCAGAATATTGATATTGCAGAGTAAAATATTTGAATTAGTAGGAACAGTTTCAATTTTAAATTAAAACTGATTCACCTTGATTAATGGAATCTAGGTAAGTGGAACGGTTTTTCCTTGAAAAACTGCAAGTGGGTGGTAATTATTCCTTATTTACCGTGCCCATTACTTTTTGCCTTCTCTATGTATAACAGGTGTCAAGGTATTTACCACTACTTTTAAATGCATGTCTGCCATGTGTCCTCAACTGTTACTTTTTGTGTATAAGTAAAAGAGAGCAAAGATTGTCAAATCTTTTATTTACCTTTATATTTTATCTCTCTCTTTACTTTTCAACTCTCTCATCTACTGACAATTTTCTTTTAAGAGGCATTTTCTCAAACACATTACAGGTTACCGATTTCTTTCCAAACATAATGGCACCCAAGGACATTCTCTTTGATGGAGCAAAGTTTGTTCCTAATAACTTCTCTGCGATACTAAACACTACAGAGGCACCCTCTGAACTTCATTTCATTCAGGACTTTCTCACTAGTTCTGATATTGGGTTTGCTCTAACTGAGCCTACATCCATTTCTGGAGTTCAAGTACTGGAGTTTTGGAGGAGTGGAGTATATGACAATGGTGGTGCTCAAGGGTCCCCAAGTATAATATTTTCATCAGGGGAAGATGAGTATGTTGTGACTTTGTCTACAGTTAGACAGGCATTACAGCTACCTGAGGACTGTGTTTATTCTACTGTTGATGACTCAGTTCTTCAAAACATGACGGTTAGTCTGGGATATGAAGGAACATTGACCAAGCTTGGACAGTTGAAGAGATCTTTCATAAGGAGGGAATGGAGTTTCTTCTTTGATTGCATTACCAAAGCTTTCGCCAACAAATGTTCAAATTTTGATGCAATTCCCATATTCAGCCAACAAATCGGGTATGCACTTCTAAATCACACTGATTTTGATTATGCACGAGCAGTCTTAGGTTTTATTGGGGATAGGATGACAGAAGATCGCAATACTGTATATTTTGCAAGATTTTGTCAGCTTATTTATAGTTTTTGTTGTAATCCGCCCCAAAATTTTGGTGATCTAATTCCATCTTTCAGAATAGCTAAGAGAGCTTTTACTGATTTATTATCTTCTGATACTAAAAAGGCTGTGTTAAGACCCCTCTTAATACCTTTATCTGTCAAACAAGCCTTAATCACCTATGATCCTGTTAAGTACACTGCACTTTATCCTGATGTTCAAACATCAGAACCTGGTTCATCAGCACCTACCACCTCTACTCAGCCACCTCAAACCTCTCAACCATCTCTCAGAACATATCTCAAGTCCTATGTGAAGCCTACATCTTCTAAGTCAAAGAGAACAAAGATTGTTTCTCAAACACCTCAGAAGAAGAGGAGGATTACTTTGAGAGATGAATCAGATTCTGAGGAACAGATTCTTTCTTCAGAACCTGTGGTAACTGCAGCTGAGAAAAAGATTTCTCAGAAGGATTCTGAACTTGGAGGATCTAAGCTTCTCAAGAGGCTTAGAAAAATGACAATTCCTGAAACTTCCAAGGACTCTAAATTACCAAGGAAATACAAGAAACAGAGGGCAAAAAGGCCAGTTTCAGATGATGAGAAGGAAGCAGCTAAGGAAGGGGATCAGGAATCTCTGATCTCACAAGAAAAAGAATTTGATCCAGTTACTTCTTCTCCATCTACTCCATCTCAGGAAACTGTATCTGACAAGGCTAATTTCCCATCTGTGTCTCTTGGTAATCAAGGAACAAGTGCTGATAATGCTGATCAACACTTAGTTGTGCCTGGAGTAATTTTCTTAGAAGCTCCAACAGCAACAAATTTTTTGCCAACACCTGTTACTGATGCTATTCAAACTCCGGAATTATCTACATCACCTTCTCTGCATCTAGACACTGATGATCAGACTTTAGGTGAGCATCAGGATATGGCTGTTGATCAGAACTTAGCATCAGATCAGCAATTAGAGGATGCTGACGCCTCCATTGCTACTCACACTGCTATTATATCAGATGATACTGATTCTATAAGTTCTGATGCTGCACATGCTGGAGATACTGGTGATGCTGCTCCAACTGCAGATACTGATGCAGCAGGTCCTTCAGGACATATTCCTCTTTCTAAGTCTGAACTAGTAAAGAAGTTTGTTACAGAGGAACCACCAGTGCCTTGGAGTGAAACTCCTGCAGGTCAGGAGTGGACTAAGGAATGGAACTCAGTCTCATGTATTCCATCTGCGTTACATCTTACTGAGCACTTGACTAAAGCTGATGAAATGTTAAATTCTGATGATTTCAAAACTCAGCTTCGTGTCACTGCATTGAGTACTAAACATCTACAAGGTCTTCATTCAACCACTCATGCAGAAATACACAAGATTCAGGAGAACTTTATCAAACAAGAACAAGTTTGGAAACTTGATAAGAAAAAGTTCTTTCAACCATCTATGGACACGATTGCTTATATTGAGAAGACTCAAGATCGTCAACAAGCACAGATTGATAAAATTCTGCAAAATCAAGCTTCTCAGCAATCACAACTGACTGAAATCCAATCTTCAGTGGAATTGCTTATCTCTCTTCTACTTCCTGCTGATGCCAAAAAGGGGGAGAAAGTGATTAAGTCCAAATGCAAGGATGACAAGACACTGCAAGAAAAGGATGATAAAAAAGATTACCAAGGAAACTCTGGAATGGGTGGAGGTCATAGTCAAGGTAAAAGATTCTCATCAAGAAATGCTGTAATTGCAAGTCACAGGATAAGTTCTGATACTGAGAAGAGAATAAGTTCTGATACTGGTAAAAGAATAAATTTTGATGAACTTCTAGATCTTGATGAAGAAATGTCAAGACAGTTATTTCTTCAAGAAAATCCAGGAATGGACTTGGAAAGTTTAAAGGAAGAAGAAGCTAGACTTAAATCAAAGAAAGCCACATCTAAATCTGAAGCTTCTGGTAAAAAGTCACTTCCAAAACTTAAAGGCATTGTGATTAAAGAAAAGGCACAAACTGAAGCAACATTTGCTAAATCACAACCAAAGATAGATCCAAGATCCAAGGGTAAAGAAAAGGTTGGTGAACCTGTTAAAGTTTATGTACCTCCTGAAGATGAAGAAATTACTGATGACAAAGATAATCTTGCTCTGACTTCAAGAAAAGTTCTTAAAACAACCTCTGACATGGCTCAAGTTGTTCAGAGTCAAGAAATTGTAAGTTCTGATATTCAAAAGAAGCAAGTAACCTCTGACACAGCTCAAGTTAACTTGATATCAGAAGGAAGATCAAAAACACTCCTACCAGGATTCACTAAGGCAAAACAAGCTCAATCTTTGAAGACTACTGCAAGTCGTTTTGAAGCTAGAGTAGTAACTGAAAAGGAAGCAAGAGATAAAACTGGATTGGGAAGTGCTGATGAAAGAAGAGTACACAACACTACCAATGATCCAACTTCCTTGAGTGAACCAGGTATTAGAGCAACTCCTGAAAGATTGAATCAACTGGAATCTGTACAAATTGTTTACCATACCTACTTGAAGGAACACATCTTGTTGTATTTCATGACAGATGGTAGGGTTTATCATATAAGACAAAATGCCATTCCATTGAAGTATTTTGAAGAATTGGAGCATGTATTATTCTTACTTCAAGTGGATGACAGATTGACAGGGACTGCTGCAAACTATTTGAAAGAACAGATTCAGAGACAGAAAAGACTTTATTCTGTTAAGTCTGACAGCATATATGTTCCAAAGTACAGAAATCACAATGGTGATATTGTTGATATGAAGCCTAATACTGCACAGATCAGAACATATCTTGGTATTAAGGGGCTTGAATTCAATCTAGAGTCTGACAAAGCTTATGTCATAAGACTAGATCAGGAGTTGAGAAAAGCAAAGATTAATGATCTCAGAGCTGCAATATTTCAAACTGGTGAAGATACTGCAGAGCTTAAAGATGTCAAACGGAGAATGATTGATGAACTCAGATATGCTGAGAAATGTTTGTTGAAGAATTATCTCAGAACAACTCCTGACATCAGAGAGATCAGAAAATGATGAAGCCAAGTCGAAGATCTACAACTGCTTAAATTCTGATGTGTATACAGACTAAAGTTGTTATCAGAAGTTGAATTGGTAAAAGCTTTAAGGACTGTAAGTTGTAGTTATCTTGTCTAATTCTCATGCATTTGTACTTAATGTTTTTGACATCATCAAATATCTGTTAAACTTGTATATTTTGCTAATTTACAAGTTGGGGGAGATTGTTAGATATATATGATAATGTCATGGCTAATATGTTTTATGTTTAGATTTCAGATCTTATTTGAACAGGACAAATCAGTACTTAACTGTTGATCAGTACTTATACTGGAAGTCAGGACTTAAGGGATATCAGTACTTATGTTATCAGGAGATAAGCATCAGGAGATAGATATCAGAATTTAAGTGTTGAAGGACGATCAGATAAGGACAGTAGCTGATTAAAGTTAAGAAGATCAAGATAAACATAAGAATAGATATGCATGAAGAAGGAATTCCGTAAAGAATGGAATACTTGGAAGAAAAGATATCTGATTGATATATATTAGGAAGCAGAATTATATTCCATATCAATTAGCGATTATCTTGTAACTGTGTAATATATAAACACAGACATAGGGTTTACACTAGAAGTGTTATAATTGTCGAGAATATTATTTACTGTAACCCTAGCAGCTCTCGTGATTTTTTTGTTCATCACTGAGAGATAACAGTTCCAGATTGTAACAGAGTTTATTGTTTCAATAAAGTTTGTTTTCTGTTACATAAGTTCTTGAAGTTTGATTTGATTGTAATAAACACTGTATCCACCCCCTCTACAGTAAAAGTGTGACCTAACATAATCTTTGGTTAATGTTAAGACTTCGTTCATGAGATTCACAATCATTATAAGATATATAACCAAACAAATGGAAAATGTAATCAATATCTATTTTTTTTTATCCTTTTCTTTTTCCCTCTCCTCCATATTTTTGTATGTTTTTAATATCCTTTCTCCACACGGAGCGTTAGTTTGTATTTTATTTTTGAATGCAAATTTATCACGTAACTTAAACTTGAATTTATTAATATTTCGAATATATTTTTTTGCAAATT
Organism: Apium graveolens; assembly: GCF_009905375.1. NCBI lineage: Eukaryota > Viridiplantae > Streptophyta > Magnoliopsida > Apiales > Apiaceae > Apium > Apium graveolens. The sequence continues at coordinate 929,421 of NC_133657.1, forward strand.
ATTAATTATTTTAAAACAAGCGGTTGAACCACAAACCGATCCGCAAGTGTAACGCCCCCAAATCCGGGGTCAGAGGATTTGGTCGTCACGATGAAATCTCAATCCAAAATAACCTGTTAAATCAATAAATAAATGACAGCGGAAGATATTTATCATTTATGACCCCAAACTAATCCAAGATCTTTTAAGGTTACAGTTCTAGAAACAAGATATCCAAATTCCATAATAAATATTTCTCTTTCTTTTAAAACTCTTTTCAATAAATTCCAACTCAAAACTAAACTCACTAGTATAACATCGAAATGAAGTATACTAGGCCCAAATAAAATACAAAACTATAATATAATATAATATAATATAAACAACTTTACAGAATAAAACTTACACTAGTCCGCAAACCCTGGATCAACCACCTTCCAAGAGCTTCTTCTTTGCTTCCTCAAATTATGCAGCTAAACAGCGCAAGCTAATCCTCACTGGAGGTTAAATTTAAAAACAGGCAAGTATGAGCGGAAGAAATGCTCAGCAAGATCATTATGACATATATGGGGTCGTTTTGATATAAAACCTACATCTGCATTAGAGCAGAACATTTAAAATCATAGTTGCTGAATCATAAAATTTTAGTTGAGGAATCCCGGATTTAATTCCTTAATTGTATTCAAAACCAATTTGATATTTTTGAGCGAGATACTTCAGCAATACTTTGAATCTTGACGAGAATAAAATTCGTAAAATAGTATTTACGGAAATATCGTAAACCACAATAACATGAGACAATGATTATGGATTGAATCATAAACTTTATTCGAAACCGAACTCTTCAAATTAATACCTATTTTGCTGTCATATCAAATTAGATATCAATATGAACTTTGATGCTCACAACATTCCATACTGAAGTCAACATCATTCATCTATACTAATACCACCTTTGATATTTAACAACGTAAGTATCAGCATAAATCAAAATCTGAATTAAAACCGCACTTTACCATTATTCCAAAATAGAAACAGTTGATAAATCATTTATTCTATGAATATCAAAAATAATATGATAATTTAGATTAGGATCATCCTCCGACGGACGTACTATCACATGTTGATCAGCCCGTGTGATAGCACAAGGTCAGGATTCATAGAAATGTGACCCCAAAAACACGAGTACTCAAATAAAAGGCAATATACATGCCTGTGGCAAAAGTTGTGTCATAATATTTCATATGGCACTTAGAAATAGCCCTCCGCTGGACCGTCCGTCCCGGTCACTTACGCAATTATGATCCAATCTTAAAACCTTTTATTGAAATGGGGTCATAATAATTGACACCTGAAATAATTTTATTCCCCCAATCACTTGGGCATGAATACTTGCAACAAAATCATTTTTTTCAAAACCCAAAACATTTGTAAATCGATTCTAAACATAGAATAGCAGAGGGTACTTGCATAAACAGAATTATTTAATTCAGCGATATATAAAACATTTATCTATCTTGAACTGAGAATAGGAAAAGCAATACTTGCATGATAAGATTTTAAATAAATATCACTTGAACAATAAGTGATGATAGGGATACTTGTCTTTGGGTTTTAGCAGTTAGTCACACTCGCAAACACGCATCTATTCTGACATTATGTCTCAAAACATCACCATCTTTCTTTTCAACACTTCACCGATATGCTGCTCCTGCGATTGCTAGAAGCCAGATATCCAATGTCATTCCATCTTATTCTTTATCCAACGTCTTGTCCCGATCAGCTCGAATGATCCGCATCTATAATTAAAAGATATAGCTTTAATTGTCTAAACGATAATCACTCCATGATCTACGCGTCAAAATCCTATCGTCTACCCATACGATAGCCCACACATAAATATAACAGACAATCACAGGACTCTTGATCCACATACACACATAATTCATATAACACGTAATCACATAACTCACGTATCACATAATTCATATAACACAGGAGTCGTTACGTTTAAAACTGAAATTGGGTCAAAATACGATTTATCGATCAATAATCGACTTAGAATGATTCGTAAAACAAGCGACCTTTCGAAACAAAAGAATTTGAGTCTCGAAAGTATTTTTAATGAAAGCGAAATATTTTTCTGAGTCTGTACGCGTTCGTTTCGTATTAAACGGACGAACGGTTGATTTATTATGAATTTTTGAACATTTTTCGGAATTAAACGTGTCTCCGAATCATTTAATAATTAAATAATAGGGTTCGAACACTCGAAAATAATTTTATAAGAATTATTGAGCCTGGAAAATAATTTAAAATAATATTTTAAAGCTCGAACTATTTTTCGGAATTTTTAAATCAATTTTAACTAATTAAATCTAATTAAATAATCAATTAAAATTAATTAATCACTAATTAAATTAATTAATCAATTAATATTTAAATTAATTGACTAATTAAATAATTAATTATCAACTAAAATTAATTAACTAAATAATTTGGATTTATTTTTAAATTAAAATAAATTTTCAGAATTAAAAATAATGATTTTCAAAATAAAAATGAGTTTTGTAAATAACAAAAAGAATTTTGAATTATTTTTAAATCTAAAAAGGCAGAAACAGATTCAGGGTTGGGGTTTGTCTTCCCCATCGGATCAAACAGTGGCCAACTCAAGAACATAGCCGGAATTTCAAGAACACCTCACCGGAAATCTGGAAACCCAGAATCCGGCCGACATCTCTGTATTTCCGGTGAAGTCCCGAGAACAGCCAAAACAACATGGTTTGCCACGGTTTCAACACCAATTCATTCCTCGCACTTCCAGGAATCCATCCTCGCCATCACCTTCTTCAAACCACTCCGGGAAAGCATTCCCCGGCCAAAACCCACCCCAACTCCGGCGACATCACCAAAATATTGAACTCCATCAATTCCGAACCAAATTCGATGATTTGACCACCAAAATAAAGCTTAAATCATTTAGAAACTATCCCAATCATTAAAAATCATCAAGAACATCACAACAATCTCAAAAAATCGACTTGAAAAATCTGAAAAATTTTAGAACTCGAACTTACTCAAATCATAACCAAAATTAACGAAATAATATGCTAAACCACTCCTTGTAATCCCAGGAACAATTATCAATCATCAAAAACAACAAACAAGTACCCAAGAATCAAAAGCGAATTCCAAGTTCAAGAACACAAAAATCGATTTTTCCCAATACTTACTCTCAGATCGTGATTTTGGTACCAATAGAACGGGCTCGAAACAAGGATCAATTTGGTATGTAGAACGCTTGATTTGGTTTCCTAGAACTCCCAAAATCATCAAATCTTTGTTCTTGAAGAAATTTTACCCCAAAAATATTCTTGATTTTTGTTTTTAATAAAAATAAAATGAAATAAATGAAATTAATAGGCTATTTATATTTATGGAATATTGGATCGTTCTGGATCGTTTTGGATCATTAAATTAGTTGCTTAGCCGCTAAGTAACTGCAATAACGATCCGATTCAATACCAGAATTGGATAATTATCCAAACCGGGCTTTTTATAAAACACTATATACGAAAATAACGTAAAAATATCCCGTCTCTCGAAAATACGGGTTTTATTGATTACCGAAATGGTTAACGTATCGAAAATATTGCGCCGGGCCGCATACGGGTCAAACCGTAATCCGGATCGAAAAAGTGAAAACACGGAAAATGTCCGGAATTACCAGATTAGGTTAGGAAGGAGTTTTCGGAAGAGTTTCGGGTTATAAAAACGTAAAAACGGTTGAAGTTGGACGATTCCCGGCTTTATAAAATAGTTTTTGTAATTATTCAGAAAATAATTAATAATTCATAACTCAATATAAAATCATCTAACAATCCAAAAATTACCAGAAAAATATCACAATTATCTATATTTTATTCTGGACATATAAAAATTCAAATACTCAAATAATATCACATCTAAACACCCAAACATCAATTCCACTTATCAGATAATTCACTAAAATTCACCTAAAATCACATAAATAATTCCAAATAATTATAAAAATAATATCTGAAAATATGGGATATTACAGCAAGAACCGCAAATTCGCAACCGCAATTGACGCGGTGAACCGCATGTTGCGAATGCGGTTGCGGATGATAATTTTCTAAAATCGCTTCTCGCAGTTTGGTTTGACTTTTACCCCAAAACTGATCTGATCTGAATCGCGTACACCCTCAGGGAACGGTCCCGTACAACGGTTTGTAAGGGAACCTTATACAATAAACAATTTTATAGGTGTTTAATGGTTAATTCAACAATGTTATTAAAAAAATTAGTCACAAATGTCAGCGGTCCGGAGAAATTACTTTTTGCCCTTTGGTCACGGACCGCGGACATTGTCTGCGGTTGGGACTTTAAATCGTTTGTTGATGTTAATGGAGGGGAGTTTATTGTAAGTCTCAACTGCTGACAATGTTCGCAGTCTGTGAATAGGGACAAAAAGGTAATTTCTCCGAATCCTAGATAATATTCGCGGTCTCTTTAATTATTTTTTTTAATCTCTGCCATTGAATAATTGATCCAACGACTAAAAATTTATTTGTTGTATAAGAGTCCTAACAAACCGTTGCCAATGACCCCTCCCGTGATTAGGTTCATATTGCATTAAACTTCTGTCTCATATGTCTATATATAACCCGTATCCGACAAAAACCTTTAACTAAAAAGATGTCAAATATATCAAAAATAATTATTATAGATATTATGTAAAAAATTATCATCTCCGATCTGTTTTCCCATTAATTATAATTTTAGCTATATTTGTCGAACATATATAAAACTGCAATGAAATTACACATCATCTATTATTATAATAAAACAAGATATTCTATTTATAATAACTTGCAAAAATAACAACATACTATTTAAAAAAAATAGCCAATCGTTATAGTCAATTTCATCACAGTAAATGAGCTTACGGGTTCAACAAATTTCACATAATCATTATTTTATTTATTTTAATCAACCATTTTAATAAGAAATTTGCCCAAAATAACAAAAATTCAGAGGTGGCTGCCCAAAATACCCACGCTCAAAACATGTGCCAAAAATAACCATTTGAACACGCATACAGCATATGCGTGTGTCTTACACGCATACATCAAATGCATATAATTTCAAAATTTTCATGTGAGCTGACCTAGCACAAGGAGCATACGCATATTCCGTTTGCGTATAGCTTGCATACGCATATAGTGTATGCACATATCTTTAAAATTTTGAGAATATGTGCATATGTTGTATGCGTGTATTATACACGTATTTCTTGTATGCGTATCTGTCTAGTTATTTTGGGCACCTATTTTGAGCGTGGGTATTTTGGGCAGCCCCCAATAAAATTTGGTTATTTTGAATTTTCACCCCATTTTAATTAACATCCGTTGAAGATGCTCTAATACTATAGTATATAACGAGAACATCTGTATTTATAATTCAGTGTACGCAATTTATATGATTTTTTCAGCCTTTTTCATCAACGAGCTGTATATTGTTTATAGTAACTATTCCTAAAATAACTTATTTAATTATAATAATTATATATAGCCATATAGGACATAGTTTAAAAGTGTTAGTTTCCCAAATTGCCCTTACATTGGAAGTAAAATGAAGAAAAGAAAATTGAAATTAAAATAAACGTGCATGAATAAAAGGGATCTGACTTTTTATACAGGTTCATGAACAACAAACAAACTAAAAGAAACAAGAACAAATTGACAATCATACACTTAAAAGGTGTAAAGCAACAACCAAATGTTTTGAATAAATTTATAGGAGTTTGGAATTTTGTAGAGTTCATGGTCTTTTTTTGTCTTTTATTTGTTGCTTTTTAAATTTCTGTTTCTAGAGTGACATACTTGCCTTCAACTCTCTTCTTAATTTATTATTTCTGTTATATTTTTTGTTTTGTTTTGATACTTTTGTTTTGTATACAACAAGTATACCCAAAGTATTAGTAATTATGATGATGATCCCATATAAAGAATGTGAGAAATAATTTATCTGTCTAGGTTTGCCAAAAAATATACTTAAAATTCAGACAAAAAAGAAGCTATAAAAAAATAAAAAACTATTGAAATATAATTATAATATTTTCTATATTTCTACTAATCCTACTTCTTTTAATTTTCCAATGAAGTAATAAATTTGCAAAATAAATTAGAATATTTAATGTTATGATAAATACATTGTAGATCTATATTCTATCACATTTCATATTAAATATTAAAAAAGTTTTTTTTGCATATACCTTGTAGTGCGAGAAAAAGCAAAGCACCTAGGGAGGAATGTGAAGGGCAAATCCATTTCTCAAATATACATTGATAAGAATTTTAAATATTTACAATTTTTTTTTATAAACTTTTGAATTGTACTATTAATGAAGCTAAGCTCGCCCCAAGCATGTCGACTATTGATGGTCGAGTGTTATTCATAAAATAGGTTTATTCATAAATCTTGTAAACTATTAAGTATCTATACTACTCATTTCGTAAAAGAAAAATATTTCAATTATGAATAGTTTTCATCTATAAATAGGTAATTATATAGCTAAAGTACAACATATTCATCACCAAATAATGAATATCGCACACACCACAAAATCTCGAAAATTTAAATTTTGTAGTAGAACATGACCCGTGCCTCGCACGGGTTTTCGTGTTAAAAAAGTTGGGGGCTCTAATTTTGTTTTAGAGGAATTAGGGTGCGGCCTTAGTAAAAAAAACCCGGCCTTGGGCTTAATCATTGTATCATTATGAATAACATGGACTCAGCTATGTATTTCCGGTGTATAGCTTCTCTTTTCTAAAGTCCATTTACAAGCTTTGAGTTGGAGGCCCAAAAGTATAGTGAAACACATAAATGCAAGTTATGCAACATTTTATAAGGAGAACTAATGTACCATTGTTACTAAGCAAATAATCTTGTAATAGGAGATTTAACGGAAGATGATAAATATTTGTAAGATTATAATTTGTTTACTTGACTAACAAATCTGGGGAGGATTATGTATTCATTATTATTCTGTCTGTTATTTAACGATATTACATGTAATTTTCAATTGTGATAAAATTTGCATACACAATAATTCTCTTTTCATTCTGTTTTACGAGCAAGATATATTGAATATATTTGATTTCTTCTTTATAAAGAAGTTGATCGAAAATCGCAAGTTATGAAATTCGAAATTTTTTAGTATTGATCACTTGATTATCACTAATGGCATCAGATTAATAGTCTCCCTACAGTCTTAGCCGTAAGAATCTTAAATAGCCTACAATACGTTTTCGGAGTTCGTAAGTCAAAATATCTGCAAACCCCAAATTATAAAAGTTTATTGCCGAAAGCTCAATTTCCATAGGCCGTTGGACCCACAACTCAATCTTATCCTTTAAATTTTACACATGTCATTCACCACAGTTCAAGTTATGCCTTTATCACCCCTCTATATTCCACGTGTCGAAGTAGTCTATAATAATCACCCCCTATTAAATTAGAGGACAATTAGCTAGTCATGGAGGATAAAAGGAAAAAACCAAAAGGGAAAAAGAGACACAATAAGACAACTAAAATACACACATTCCCTACGAACAATACCTAAAACCAGGATACAGACTATCAAATAAACCCAGCAGATATAGTACATTACATAATTCGTGTATGAAGTTTCATATTTCATTTTTAACTATTCGCCTAAATAAAATTTGCGTACACTTTAATTTTCTCTTCATTCTATTTTACGAGCCAGATATATCGAGTATATTTAATTTCTTCTTTATAAATAAGTTGATCTAAAATCACAAGTAATGAAATTCAAAAAAGTTTATTATTGATTACTTAATTATCACCATAAAGATAAAAATCACTAAGTACCTAACAACTTGGTTGCCATGCAAAGTGTAGAATATCCAGTACGAAATACAAAACTCTTAACCGTCGTGACCAAAGAGTTCACTTTAATTCTTATTTATACTTTTATCCGGGAATGACCTATGTTATTGAGATTCTTTATTTCATTTTCGAATATTTGCATGAAACACTTGATACTTGAACATCGTGAACAATGAGTTCACTTTAATTCTTATTTATATTTTTATCTAGGAATGACCTATGTTATTCGGATTCTTTATTTTATTTTTAAGTATTCGCATGAAATACTTGATACTTGAACATGAACATTTATTTTAAGTCAAAAATATGCATATTTTCTAAAATATTGCCGAATACTTGAATATGTGTTCATGTGAGACACTTTTAGCCGAGTCCGAGTGACACAGAAAATGACTAAAGACGTGTTAACATATACATTATCACAAAATACGTTATCAATAAGTATAAGACTTGCAGCTTAAATTTTCGAAAATCGAAATATCATAGAAATTATTCAACCACAAAGAATCGGCAATTTGGTAACTTAATCATCCATGTAGAGTAAAAAAACATAGTATAGTTACAACAGTTAAATTCTTCTTGTCTGCATTTTTTTAAAGTTTGTTCAAATTCGATATGAGTTCAAATGTTAGTGTGCTTATATGATTAAACTACTTATTCTTGCAGTACTCAAATCTGAATTTGTTTCAAGTATTCAAAGAAATACTATTAATATTAGAATAATTATGACTTTAAATTAAGAAAATAATTGTTCAAGTTTCTCGATTTTTCTTTTTAAAATTATTATTGAAATGTGTTGACGGAGAAATCTGGTAATTACAAAAATTGAGATTTTTTGCCGGAATTAAAATCTATGACGGTGATTTTTCGCCAGAAAATCAAGCGGTGTGTGGTGGTTGCGTGTTAATTGGTGGCTGAGATTGATTATGACAAGTGGTGGCTCTTTTTCAGCTCTCAACTTCTTACCCCTCTCAATGTGCCTACGTACCCTTTATATAGGGATCAAATCTGACGTAGTTCTTGGGGAACAAGAAATATAATGGGCTTAAATTTCTTATTCCTAGGCCCGGTGGAAGTCCATCCAGAATTCATATTCCGCTAGCTTTAGAAATATCCAACTATGAGGCCCAACCGCAAAGGTTCAAGACTCGTCCGTAATCGTAGGATTTCACGGATAATGTATCTCCCTGCGCAAGGATAACACTCCGATACAGTTATTGGGGGTATCCCTTAAAAGATGGGTTCCTTATTAATTAGTAATAACACTGTTTTAAGGATTCCATTTTATTATGTTAATAAAAAATAAAAAGAATTATACGAAAAATAGAAATATTATAATTATAATATGATTCCAATCTATATTTTGTTAAAAAATAACATAGAACTCTACATGAAAGAGAAATATAGGGGTGAAACCAAAATACAGCGTAATCAAAATACAGTTTTATAATCACAGAATTGTAATCATATTACAGTTTGAATAATTTTATTATTTTCTAGTGGTGAAATCAAAATACAGTTTTTATAATATTCATACCATTTTATTAAAATGAAATTCTACCAACAAATTAAAAAATTCTAAATTATAAAATTCTAATTTAAACATATGACCTATTTACTTGGTCGTGGTTTATATTTCTCGGAACCTATTTAGTTGAGCCAATTTATAAATTTATTTATTTTAAAATATAATTAAAAATAGGATTCGAACCTATAAAAATAATGAAAAATCATGGCTTATAAAAATTTAAAAAATGAGAAAAATAATACATATAGAATTATAAGTTATATAGAATAAAAAATGATAAAATTAATATACTTACAGTTATAACATTAATCATAAAAAGTGAAACCAAAAGGTGGTTTGACTAAAAAATAAGTGAAATCAAAGTATCACTTAAAAATATGTTTCGTTTATTAATAAAGAAAAACGGGTAAAAATAATACATATAGAATTATAAGTCATATATGAATTAAAAATGATAAAAATATTACACTTGGAGTTATAACATGAATCATAAAAACTGAAAATAAAAAGTGATAGAACCAAAAAATAAGTGAAAAAAGTATAATTTAAAAAATTTATTAATAAAAAAAAACGAGTAAAAATAATATATATAGAATTATAAGTCATATAGGAATGAAAAAAGATAAAAAAAATAATACAGAGTTATAACATGAATCATAAAAAGTGAAATGAAAAGGTGTTGATACCAAAAAAGAAATGTAAAATCAAGATACCACTTTAAAAGAGGTTTAGCTTATTAATAAAGATTATTAACTCATGTAATTGTAAAATCATAACACAACAAATTTGAGATATCAATATTAAATTAGTGTTACTTATGGAGTAAAAATTTTCGAACAACGTAAATCTTTCTTTTGTATAATTATTATTTATTTTCTTATTATTTTTTATTCGTTTTGAATTTTGTTTTCGTTGTTGAATACTCAACAGTTTAGAATTAATAATGAATTAATAATATGAACTAAGCTTTTTTTAATTAAGTCAATTAATCCCGTCTAAAGATTCCAAGACACCTTAGCATTGACTTGCAAAAACGATAGATGAGCTTCAAGTCCACCGGACAATCTTGACTACTATATACATCCAAATTGAAGTATCAAATACGTTAATTTAAGCAAAAACAGTTATTCAAAATAGCACTTGGAAGCCTTGCAGACTGTTCAAAGTTTAAGTATCATAGACGTTTGTGACTACAAAAGTCTCTGCATCACTTTTGTAGCAATAAGAACAATAGTAATGAATCCACTCAAGGATAACAGATCAACAAAGATGCTGTCTTACTCGAGAATATGTTATGTTCTCATAGCATTAAGTTTAAGGCCGACAGAGGCTTCTAATTCATCACTGATAACAAGGGAAGCAGAAGCTCTTGCCACCCTCGGCTGGTGGGCTAATCAAATTCCATCAAATACGATATCAAATCATTGCAGCTGGAAAGGCATCAACTGCAGCGAGTCAGGGAGAGTCATTTCTATTGACCTCGGTTCAGGGGAGAATAATATAGGAGATGAGCTGGGAAAATTTAACGTATCTTCATTTCCGTACCTTGAAAGACTTGATCTCGGTGACTGTGGTCTCATTGGCAGCATACCTTCCCAAATAGGAATGCTTTCGGAACTCAACTATCTCTCCCTCACCAACAATCATCTGACAGGCCACTTACCTTCTTCGATGGCTAGTTTATCTCAACTCAAGGTACTTAATCTTTCAAACAACAGTCTTAGTGGCTCAGTCTTTCCTGAAATAAGTAGACTCAAGAACTTGCTTTCTCTAGACCTTAGCTTCAATAAATTCACAGGGTTCATCCCTAAGGAACTAGGCACTCTGACTAATTTGGTGAACTTATTCCTTGAACAAAACAAACTGACAGGCACAATCCCGTCGTCTTTAGGCTCCTTGACTAACCTCAGGCGACTGGACCTCAGTCACAATCAATTCAACAACAGTTTACCATTTCAACAATCTAACCTAACTCAGCTGTTGCTGCTTGATGTCTCTAACAATTTTCTCAGTGGTTCCATGCCCGTTTTCAATAATTGCGACAACCTAAGGCAAATAGACTTCTCCAACAATCTGCTGAGTGGACACCTCCCAAAAGAACTTAATATCTGCCATGCTCTGGAGGATGTAATACTAAGTAGTAATCATCTGACTGGTGTCATCCCGTGGGAACTAGGAAATATGAGTAATTTGGTTAACCTAGACCTTGGAAAAAACCAACTCAGAGGGACTTTAGGAACTGCTTTGGGCACTTTGACTAAACTCCACCAACTAAAACTTAGTTCCAATCAGTTCAATGGCTCCATACCTGTCTTCAAGAACTGTGACAGTCTATATTATCTAGATTTGTCACATAATTTGCTGACAGGCAATATCCCAATAGAACTTGCATATTGCCGTACTTTGGCCCAAGTGAAATTGAGTTATAACAATTTGAGTGGAGTCATACCTATCGAATTTCAGTCCCTACGTTTCACAGACTATGATCTCTCACATAATAATCTTTCTGGCACCATTCCAAAAAGCAACAACCAAGTTCCTTCTCCACTTAGCAATTCACCTAGTGACGTGTCTGATGACGGTTTGAAGTATCATCCAAATCAAGATGTCTCTGATGATGGATTAAATAAGCCAGGCTTTCCCATTCTTTACATTGTTCTTCCCTTTGTTATTGGCCTTCTCATCTTAATACTTGCCACCGTGTACATTTATCGTTGTGTCACTAAAGAAAATCAAGAAAATCAAGTTACAGGGGATGTAAAGAACGGTGACCTTTTCTCAATTTGGAACTATGATGGGAATATTGCATTCGAGGACATCATAAGAGCGACAAAGAATTTTGACATTAAATACTGTATTGGAACTGGCGGCTATGGCAGTTTATATGCAGCTAGGTTGCCAAGCGGTAAAACTGTAGCAGTCAAGAAACTCCATTGCCTTGAAGCCGAGGAGCCAGCCTTTGACAAAAGTTTTAGGAATGAGGTTCAAGTGTTGTCAAATATAAGACACAAGAATATCGTGAAGCTCTATGGTTTTTGCCTGCATAGCAGATGCATGTTTCTGGTCTACGAGTACATGGTGAAGGGAAGTTTGTTTTGTGCTCTCAGAGATGACGCCCATGCCATGCGGTTGAACTGGAGTAGGAGGGTGAACATTGTGAAAGGTATAGCACATGCTTTATCTTACATGCACCACGACTGCAATCCACCAATAGTTCACCGAGACATCTCAAGTAATAACATATTATTGAACTTTAATATGGAGGCGTCTGTTGCTGACTTTGGTGCATCAAGATTGCTGGACTCTAATTCATCTCTTCAAACTGTAGTTGCAGGAACTTGCGGTTATACTGCTCCAGGTTCTCAAATCTTCCCCAACTCTTTTGATTTTGTTTGCATACTTTCCCATTTTATTATGCAGGGCAATCTGTAATTTTCTGTTTTCTTTTTGTGATTATGCAGAACTTGCATACACCACGGTTGTAACTGAGAAAAGTGACGTGTATAGCTTCGGGGTGGTCGCATTAGAAATCATGATGGGAAGGCACCCCGGAGACCTCCTCTCAACATTCACAACTCTGAGAGCCACTGAAAATAGAATGATGAATGATATTTTAGACAAACGCCTCAGGCGTCCAACAAGACTCCAAGAAACTGAAATTATAATGGTTTTGACGCAGGCATTTGCATGTTTGCAGCCTAAACCTAAATTTCGGCCATCTATGAGATCTTTATCTTATAAGTTTCTAAGGACTCCAAAGATCTTTGGAGCAAGTTCAATATATACAACTCCAATCGAGCCACACACCTGAGTTACTGCATTATTTGAAAGCATGATTACAAGCTACATGATTTACGCTCTATTCTTCTGCTCGCCTTCAGAAATTCGGAAAATTCTTTTAGCCTCATGTCTTCTTAGTCCTGGTTCTGCCACAGATTAAAAGAAGTTCTGTTTAAAGGCATGTGATTCTGTTCCACACACATATATTTAGAATTATTCTGTATGTTCATTGCAAATTATATAAACATAAAGAGGGAAGTTTCATCATCATATACTGCATTTTGAACCAAATTATTTCACATTAAACCTGTACAGCGGGAATGCAGGTACATATTCACTAAATTTTTTCCAAGAATCCTTACTGAATCGAGGCATCGAAGAGAACTATCTCAAGGTCTTTTAAGGAATATGCTCTGCAGTGTTTACTGCAAGTCAAGACCTGATGTGCTTCTCGTACCTGTAAGGTACAAACTGGGGATATCCGATAAACGTGATTCCAGGATAATTTGTTAACTTTTTAACTACTGATATATAGGTATTATTGCTATAACATATAACCGTTTCCTGAAACTAAACATTAGCGTTTAGGGATGTAGTTTAATCCATGTTTAACTTTTATTTGGGGTGTTTTGGGATTGGATATCTTAGATTAAGTGTTTTTAGTCCTGAATACAATGTTACAGATAGCTTTCTTCATATATCCTAATGTAATTTAAGAACCGAGAAGCCCCTGTATCACCTGCAAACTTCGGGAGTAGCTGCAACTGCAAGGACTGTGGCAGGTGTTGGTGATTTGTTTAAAGGAATTTAGAGGGATTAGAGGTAAACCAGTATATTCTACTCAAAGTTTAAACATGCTGAAATTGAGGTTGATTTTCTTGCCTCTAAATAAAAAGCCTCATGTCCATATAATTAAAACTTGAAGCATTATAGCCGGGGCGGAGCAAAATAATTCAGGATCAGTGCGAAATCACAAAATTGGGTACACAGTGGGTACACAGTTTTTATTTTAATATAAATTTAAAGGATATATATTCCTACAAATAAAATGAACTATCAAAATATGTTAACAAAAATATATTTCAACAATTTAGTTAAAATTAGAGGCTCTTCTCAGACATTAAAAGATACCATTCTTGTTTATTTTATTAAAAAGTCATCTAAAACAATTTCAACGTTCACTTTAATCAAAAATGCACTTTCGGTTTTCATCAAAACAAGTCCATTTTGCATTATTTTGATATTATTGTTTGTATATATGTATAAGGTCTTTAAAAATTTAATGGCCTTTTACTTTCGGGGGCCTAGGTCTTTAAAAATTTGGTGACCTTTTACTTTTGGAGGCCCTTTGCGGTGACTCACCCGCACGTCACGAATGTTATTTCAGATGTTATCCAAAAATTCTTAGTTATAAGGTTCTGGGCTAGGAAATTTGTGATACTGATACCTAAGCTTTATAACCTATAAAGATCAAACTCACATTGTTATGAATTTGATAAATAAACTTTATCGACTGGATCTTGCTTGGCATATAGTTTGAATTGTGCTCATATGGCCTAATTGCTTTCTGGAATCGTGCAATACATTTAAATCTGATTTGTCAGTGAGAAACTAATGCAAAGCACAACCCTAAGAAACGTAGGAGTCGAACTCATGATATTGAACGTCGTGTTATTAAATCACCGGAAACGTGATATTTATATACTTATTGTACATGTTTCCTGGAGAGCAAGTCAGCCGATCAACTAAACTAACCTAGGAAACAATGTAAACTGGGTAAATAAATAAACTAGGCAGCTACATAAACTAGGAATAACTACTTCAGGTAACCAAATGTCGAACTAAATATCATATTCACATATATGTTCCTCTCCTGGTTTAGTTTTCCTTTGGCTTGCCAGGGCTGCCAGGGACGCCACGACATCGCTGCGAGACCTGACAACCTCTGTCATAGGGATTTGCTGGAATGTCTGGTTCAGTACAACCTGCAGGCTGGGTGCATACTCTTCCATCACCTTGCAGTGCACCATATGATATGAACTTTGCATCCGCAACATCTGCCACTAGCGCAAAATACACAATCATGCTTATGCAGAGTAAAACGCTTGTTTTTGACAATGCCATTGTTGTTACTATAGTTTTGTTTCTTTAAACAGAAAGCCAAACACCTCTCGAGATTAACCTTGTCTTAAATTACAAGCATTGACATTTTATTACCGAGGTAAAGCTTATATACAGTTAGGACGGTCAATAGATAGGATTTATATGTACTAATTTAAATGGATAGGGAGAAAAAATATTCAATCCGAAACACGATCCGATTACAGTCAATAGATAGGATTTATTCGTACTAATTTAAACGGATAGGGAGAAAAAATATCGATCCGAAACGCGATCCGATTAGGACGATCTTAATCATAAATATGTTAGATAAAAAATTAGTTCATTCCGATCCATTTATCCACAATTTTATCTGTTTAATTATATATATATATATATATATTTAACATTTTATATATATTATTTTCAGGACAATTAGCAAAAACTAATGTTGTTTTTTTGGCCTAATTATTTTAAACAATTTTTTTATCCGATCCATTTATCCACAATTTTATCGGTTTAATTATATATATATATATATATATTTAACATTTTTTATATATATTATTTTCAGGACAATTAGCAAAAACTAATGTTGTTTTTTTGGCCTAATTATTTTAAACAGTTTTCTTAGAATTTTATTACTTAAAATTAATCGTTACGGTCCTAACTATTTTACAAATATATTCTAAATAATCTTAGAATTTTATTACTTAAAATTAATCGTTACAGTCCTAACTATTTTACAAATATATTCTAAATAAAACACCCACTAGAAGTATTTTTAATGATCTTTCCATCTCAGAAATCCAGTTCAGTGTTCTATAACTCGAGTTCAGTGTTTTATAGATCGGGCTGAATCATTATTCAGAAGCAATGTACAAGCAAACCAGGTTACATTTGTGAGCTTTTTAAGGATTCTGCTAATACAAACTTGTGCTAAGAGGGTCAATACACTTTGGTTGATAATGCAGAACATCAAGTAGCATAAAAGAACTCGAGCTCACGTACTGCAATTTAAACCAAATTTTTTCATATTAAACTTGTACATCCGGAATGCAGATACGTAATCACTTTAATACGTAAACCAGAGAGAAATGGTTAAGTATCATCACAGCACTTTATCGATCTACCTTTGCAAACCGACCCTTGATTCTAGCTCTACTCTCTGCACGGACCTTTCTCGATTCATATCTGATTTGCTTCTCGTACCTGTAATGTACAAACTGGGGAGATCAGTCTAAACAATTCACATAATAGGCTTGGCTCTCTAAATTGTAAGGATAAACTTCAAAAGTGAAATGTATATTAATGCAGATAAAAAATCACCTTCTTTCTCTGATCTTGTACTGAGATTCTTAAAATAACATGTGATAAACTTTTAGATGTTATTTATAGAAGTACATAAATTGCATGCCCAACCAATTGTTCTTGCATACTTCTAGATGTTTCAAATTTCAGGTTTAAATTTTTTTAAAACTTTCAAGCGCAGACCAATAATAAAATGAGCTAACCAGTAATTAGAAGTGTGGGATTTTGTAGGTTTCGACTTCTTGGAAACCATAGCATATACGTACCTCCTAGATTTCCTCTTCTCCTTGTATCGTGTGATTGCAGAGTCTCTGTGCTGACTCGAAAATTCATATGGAGCAGCTTTAGGTGTGATTTGTGAGGCCTCGGTAACAACAGGATTCTGTAATGGTGTTTCATGCTTATTCTCTTCGTGATGTAAAGTAGTATCAACCTCTGGATCTTTATCAGGCACTTGACAGTCTGTGTTGAAATAGTTCTGGTATGAGGTATTGGGAAGACTTTCATCTGCATCCTCCACAGTATTATTACACCACTGGAAAGCACTTGCCTGTAAGAGCACATGATATGAATTACTTTTCTCATTCCATTTACCTTCATCTAGAGATAGATAAATAGATAGATAGATAAGTTTTTGATGGTGTGTTGCTGGAGGGCACAGATATGAAGGAGACCTTTTCGATCTATTTTGAGCTTGCTGTAGCTTATTCTCTGGAACCTATCGTGTCTAAGGGAGTTTAGTTTGGTAGTGTAGTTAGTCATTATTTTATTTCTGTTTCTTTGTTCTGGTTATGTAGCAGTTGTCTGGTTGGACTTAGTGCAGGAGTTACCTAGTACGGTTGTCGTTTAATCTATGTACCTTTCCCTCCTGCTATAATCGGAGGGTTTATTTTCTTTAATGCATTTGCATTTCAAAAAAATAAAAATAAATCTAAAGCTAGATAAACGAGGCAATGGGATCTCTTTACTATTCTTTTTCATGTCTAATACTCAATCATTAAGAAATGTAGAGCATGATTGTTTATCTATTGGGTTATGTTTGAAAACTGTAAAAACGCTACACATACTTAATCAGTTCAGATTAAAATACAGGTTATTTACGCAGATAAACTGCAGTGTACATCACCTTAAACGCTCCAGAGTTCCTAGGTCTGAAATAAAAAATGGTGAGAATTTCATAGTCCTGGCTCTGCGTCATAGTCATAGTGATGGGAAAAATCGTAGTGTTAACAGCTGTATATTCATGGACTTAGCTTAAACACATTTCTATTACCATCCAACAAGGGCATAACATCTGCTAATGCTTAAGATACGAAAATTCACCAAAAGACAGAACATAATGGATGATTTAGCAGCAGATCGACACGTAGTCATAATTCTCCAAACAAAAAAGTAGCTTAACATATTAAAGATCCTTGAGCAGATTTTAATGTCAAACAATTCTAGCTATTCTTCTACCCTACAAGTAGTGATACTTATGCTTGAAGCACTAAAGCGATAAAAGTTGCAGTGATAAGCCTCTTCAGCAGGACTGTATCTCCATCTTATTTCACACAGTTCTCACCGGAAAAAGGTTCCTTTCCAACTATAAGCCATTGCCCTTTCTTTTTACATTGTTTGGGGTAGCAAATTTACAATTATTTATTTTGCCAACGAAATAAAAATTTAACCACAAGATCAAAATGAGAAATGTAAAGGAACTAACCTCGTATGAAGGATAGAAGGTCGGCTCTTTCTTGCTTTCAAAGCCTGTATACAGCTGTCGGCAGGCATGATCAGGCACCAGGGACTGGAATCCAGAAGAAGGCTCTACATCTTCTTTATCTTGATAACAGCCAGGTTCCAACTTCACCATTTCACGCAGCTGACAAAGTATCTCTTCTTTGCGTTGTCCACAAACAGTGTTTCGGTTCTGAACATTATTAATGTTTAATCAAACAGCAAATACAAAAAGAAAGTACATCACTTGAAATAATTTTTCCAATTCCAACTTCATCAATTAATTTCAGTTCGATTATATATCTTACATTAATGGACCCTAAGACCCTAAGAAGCAACTTAAATTCATAAACTGCATAAGACTATGTCAAACAGAGACTTGTAAGCAAAGAATCAATATCCAAGACAAGCGCGGCCATGAGCAATAACCATGAGGACTCATAAGTCTTGAATATGAATAATCGAGGTACTATCAGCTGGAAAATTTAGATGCCCATTTTGTAAATCTACAAATACCAGTGCTATTCAAAACTACAGAGGCTTAAGGAAACCCACAAGGGGAAAACAAGCAACAAACCAGTTACAGAATCTAACAAAATATGCACAGTACAGACAAATACTTAATCAATACAGAAACCAACCTTAGGCAAAGGAGGCAACCCTGTAGTTTGAAAATTATGGTCAGAGCCATCAGAAGAAATCAAATCATCAAGACTAATAACAGAAGGAGTTTCCCAAATCAAATAATCCGAAAACTCGAAATTCTCAGACTCCTCAAGCCCATCACTCTTATCATCATCATTCTTCTTCTTTTTTCCCAACTCATCAAAACCAAAATTAGCCAACAACTCAGCCACAGAAGGACAACCAATAAACCCTTCAATAGGCCTTCTGTCATGAACAGTTGACTGAGAAATTCTATGACTTTCCCAATCACAGTTCTGACAAAGAACAGAACAGTGTGTAGAACAAAAAATTGAAGAAGGGGATTGATCACATGCATCACATAACACAGAACGTGTGTGCTTAGTGAAAAGCTGATTAGTTGAGTGAACTTTATGATCACACTTTAAACAAAGCTTAGCAGAATCAGCTCTGCAGTACAAAACAGCTCTTAAATCTCCACAAAAATCACAAAGACTTTGTTTTTCTTGGACATTTTTGCTACTATTTGCAAGTTCTGAAGAATCAGTCATTTTTTTCTTTAAAGAAAATATAAACAAGAAAGGCGTTTTCAAGAAAAAGAGGCTGAAAATATCATATTTAGCAGACTAACATGCAGATTTTTCAACCAAAACAAAGTTCTGGTTTAATTTTGGAGGGGGAAAAGAGTGATACAGAAAAATCTTATCACTTATAAATGCTGTGGACCCTTATATCTAGTGTGAACTGTGAAGTATCTATTCTCATGAGAAAAAAGTGTAGTCATTTTTGTTTTGTATACCTTTCTCTCTTCAGCAACTGTAATGCTCACGATTTACTTGCCAAAAAGGTTGGATCTATAATTGTGATAGCAAAAGCAAATGTTCACATGGTGCCTAAATGTTCATTAAATAGTTTTCAAGAAAAAAATTATTATGTACTTTAAAATCAAACCAAACCTAGAAGTAGATAAGATAAAGATGAAATGTACCCATTTTGTTTCGGATGGACATCTACAAAGAGGGTATTATTACCCATTTTGTTTCGGATGGACATCTACAAAGAGGGTATTATTCCGGTAAAGATCAAGACAATAATAGAAACAGTTGTGGAGTTGGTACCGTATATTATCATAGTTAAAATTCAAAACGTAATCATATATAATTTATTTTAAAATTTTCATCATTATTTATAATATTTTTCAACAACATAATGTATATGTTAAAATTCACAACGTAATCATACGCGACCTATTTAAAGAACTCCAACATATCTACTGATATAATTCAATAACATAATGTATATTATCAGATTCAAAATTTACAACATTATCTTATGCAATATATTTTAAGAAATCCAGCATTTCTCATAATGTTTTTCAACAGAAGAGAACACCTTTGTGTTGAAACTAGGAAGACAATTTTTTTAAAAAAATTATTATACGAATATATAACATCAAGAAATATATAATATAAGTTTGGTGTAAATTTCATACTTAAATGAGGATCCCGAATGCCGGGGACGTTTTTTGTTGTCAGGCACCGGACTCCTCCAAACTAATTATGAGTTACTAGGTTCAGCAACAAGAAAATGCTCCTAACAGCCAAAACACAGGCATTAAATGAGCAAGTTATTATGCACTCTTAGTTCCATTGAACATAGCATAACATATTAAGATACCAGAATCACTCTCTGAACTGAATACACTATCACCCGTAGAGGGGGTCATCCGATCGGGCCGGGCTGAATAATATCCGGGCCGATTTGATTAAAGCTAAATTCGTGAACGGACCGTTATGAACTACGGGCCGTGCCGGTTCGGGCTGAATAACGAGAATAGTGAACCATGAACAGACCGTGAATTGAACGAATAATTCGGTTAATTGAGAGGAGACGAACACGTGTGAGTTATTCGCGAATTGGCGAATTAAACGAATAAAAATACATACTTTACTTGTACTTGAGCAATTCATTTGTTTTTTAATAACTTAGCACATAGCACAGTTAACTGATTTTGCAAACTCAGTTTAGCAAATTCATTCATTTATTTTTGTTTATTCATTCATTCATTTCTTGGTTCCGTCCAGTTTAGCAAATTTATTCATTTATTTTTGTTTATTCATTCATTCATTTCTTGGTTCCGTCCGATCTTTTTGTTCTTATGTACACCTTCTTTTAACTTGGATTAATTTATTTTCATAAATTAACTAATTGATATAATTAATTAATAGAGAATTAAATCAATTTCTTGATTCGGGTCTCTAAAAAAATTGTGTTAATTTTCTTTCACGGATTTGTAAAACTAAAATGTGTTAAAATAAAATAAGGAAAAGAGGACGGTACCTCTATAAATTTTATTAATTTAAAAAAATGTTATAATTGATTTGAGAGGACTCCTCTCCAAAAAAACCGGAACAAACCATGTTTACATTTTAAAGAAAATATAAAATATAACAAATTCTAAAAATACATGGCAAAAATATTTTATTAACTCTTCAAATTCTTCTTCTTCTTGTGGATCGTTCGCTAACGTGCCCGATTCCGATGAAGTGTCCATCGTCATCCAAGTATCCTCTTCACCGTCCGAGTCATCTTTTTTCTTCCCTTGTTGTCTCTTTGCCGCTTGATCCCAATCCTTTTTGCAAACACATATCTTAACCACATCCGGTGTAAGACTTGATCTCTTTTCGTCCAACACTCTTCTACCGGCACTGAAAGCAGACTCGGAAGCAATGGTAGAGGCGGGAACTATTAAAATGTCCTTTGCAATTTTAGCTAATACCGGAAATTGGTTCTCATGTCCAAAAATATTAATGAACAATCTTTATAAGTAAACCTATAAACAATAATTTGTGAACAACACCTGATTATTCATTTCAAACATTTTCACCCCTCTAACTCTCTAGAAAGCTTAGAAGTATCCTGTTTCTAGCCCGAAATGGTTATAAATATGCTATCAGATCAGTTACCCCAACACTTGCAATTGCAAATAAATAAAAACCTATTTCAAAACAAATTTAAAAAAACAAAAATTCATAGATATTTTACCAGTTTCGGGTCGGGGGGTCGCATCGTATGTGCTTGATTCGATCCTTGAGATGATTGTGTGTCCCATCCTTCTTCCATTTGCTCGAATATGCTTGCCTGATTATTTTCGGTTTCGCCGGAAAATTGGCTTCTTCCGATTGTACCGTGTGATTGTGAATTTGTTATTTATTTGTGATTGTGAGTTGTGATTTGAATGTGTGAATGTGAGTTGTGAGTTGCAAACTTGCAGCAGTTGTGAATTGTGATGTGAGATCGAGAGAGATTAAGAGTGAAACGAGAAAGAAAGAGAGAGATCGAGAGAGATTAAGAGTGAAGAGAGAAAGAAAGTTTGGACTAATATTTATAGGTAACAATAGGTGAAGAACGTTGAAGAATTGAACGTTGGATGACCGTTGTGTTGTTGTCGTTGGAGAGCAGAACTGCAGAAGGCCAGAGGGAGGCAGGTGGTCGTTGGAGTTTGGAGGCGCGTGCACTGCAGGCGAGTAGGCGAGTAACGATTAACCGCGGGCCGGTTAACCGCGAATAAATGGTTACAGTTCTGCTGGTTCGTTGGCGAATTAACCGGTTCGGGCCGGTTCGGTTGCGGGCCGGTTCGGTTGCGGGCCGGTTTCGACAATGTTATTCGTATTCAGTTCGTATAACTTCACGGTTTGTGCGAATGATTAACCGTTCGATTGGCGTGCCGAATTAGACGAATTTTAACGATTCGAATTGCGAACGGGCCGAGGCAAACCGCTCGTTTGGCCAGCTCTAATCACCAGTTTACTCTAGTTCCTCTTATTGTCACTTTGGTTTTGTTCATGCGAAAGACAGAATGATAATTTACAAGTTCACCCTAATATGATCACAATCACAAAAGACTTCCAACAAAAACACAAGAATTTGAACATACTCACAGTAACCTGCTAGTTAAGTTGGATAGCAAAAGCTCAATCTTTGAAGCCAATTCTAAATTCATTACATTTACACAAATTCAGTGCATACTCATTACACGCATTCATTTTTAATTCTTAAGTAAAGTAAAATTCAGTGAATCCATAGATCAAAAACAGAGTAAAAAATGCACATTTACACAAAAAGCGAAAATGAAAGACCTTTTTGGCTCAGAACTTTGCTCAGAATCTCCGAGATCAGGGTAGTCAACAGGGACAACATTCGGATCATAAGCGATAAGATTAGCACTTGTAACATCCAAATGCTGATCACCAACACACTTAACACTCAAATGAAACTCAACTGAACAAAACTCACACTGACCATCACCATCACACGCATCACAATCACGCGATAAGCGCATACTCATTGCGCGATCACTCGTGAGGAATGAGCGGAATGAGGCCAAGGCGATGAGCAATGAACTCATCATTAAGAACTGTGGAGTTCACTTCGATTTCAACTAAATCAATGGCAATGGTGGGGACTTCAGAGATCATTACTCGACGCGGAGTTTTCAAATAATTTTGTGATGGGCTTAAAAATAAATAATATATATTTTTCTGCAGTTCATTGAATGAGAAAAGTAATATGCTCTATTCCTACTGCTCAAAATCGACCACCTTTGCAAGACACTATCTAAACAATGCAATTTTAATATTGTTGTGAGCTTGACCGCTCAAAATCAACCATCTTTACGAGACGGTAGGGGTGTTCACGGATTGGTTTGGTCTGGTCGGGATTCTTGTTTTCTCGAACCGAACCTGTAAAAACGGTTTTTTGAAAATCAAAATCAAACCATACCAATTAAACGCCGAGGCCAAACCAAGCCAGATCATAAAATAACGGATTGGTTCGGTTTTGAACCACGGTTTGAACTTAATAATTTATTTTTGTTTCGTTTTTGTTAAATGTAATATAAAGTTTATTAATATTATATATTACATAAAAGTACTATGATATATATATTTATAAATATTTAGTTTAGATATGACCTTCATATACTTTAATTTAATTTAAATAATACTAAGTATATGGATTAGAGTATAACTGCTACATATTAACTGAAGTTTTTATTTAAAAAGTAATTTGATGTTTTTAATATAATATACACCCACACATAAATAAACCCATAATTTATAATCTTAACTTGTAGGTATATAGTAGAATTTTTATATATTAATATATAACGGTCCGGTTTTGTCTAAACGGTTTTAATTTATTCGAAACCATAACCAAACCATTTATGCGTGAACGGTCCGGGTCCGGTTAACCGAACCATTGAAAACGGTTTTAGCGGTTTCGGTTTTTCTTGGTTCGAATTGCCGTGGTCCGATTCGGATTCATGGTTTGACGGATTTTTTGAACACCCCTACGAGACGGACTGTCTAAACAATGCGATATTAATTTTATAACGGGTTTAAGAATGTTTTTTCTGCAAACTCTTTAGCTAAATTCAACGGATTGTAAATATCGATTCGAGTCTGGTCTCTCTCTTGGAGACGGGATTTCATTCGTATTGGTTACAATTTAATCGAATTTGTAGTTTGCTTGTAATTATATTTTTTGTTGTATCAAAGAGATGCATACTGTATACTCTAAAGTGTGGGAATCTATGAGTTATTAAAACTCCCAGTCCACAGACACATAAATATTGTTCTGCAGAGAAAGCAGAATGAAGATTCAGATGCATGTCTCCATTTGCAATATTCGAATCTGGTGATTCCAATCGTCTTGTGTCAACTTGTCAACCGAGATCTTTTCTGAATTACATAAGTATTCTTTTTTCTTGTGTATGGCAGGCATGGACCATTTTATTGTTCCTTGTTTGTGACTAAACCTCATTATAATCTAGCTTCTAAACAGAATCTAACAGCTTAACCTGGGATAAACCAACACTCTGTATGAAAATTAGACAAGAGATGGAAATGCTAAGAAGCAGGGACACTTGGGTCGCTGCCGAGTCCCCGTGTCGGATTCTCGGACACACGTATCCCCGTCGTATTGGACGCACGGATTCTTCCATGATACTAATATGATATTTATTCTTTAGAAATTGTAGTTAAAATCTATTTTAGCAAACTACATTTACAAAATTTAGTATCCACGTCTATTATTTACTACAAAAGTATTGATTATCATATTCATTTTGGTATAAACTAAAAGATTTTACATGTATTTTTGTGTTTTAGATTAATAAATGATGCATTTGATTCATTTTTTATGCAATTTTTGGTTTTGTTAGTAAGTTTCATTATGTTTAACATGAAGTATATGTGAAATTTTTGTTTATTTTTCCCGTGTCCCCCCGCAGTCGTGTCCTTGCTTCCTAGTGGAAATGTAAAGGAGTAAGCAGAGAAATGGAAAGACAAAAATAAGGAATTGATGCTCATCTTTATCTATGGAATAAAGCTACACTGGCACCTCCTACAGTCTTACTGCCGAAAAGTGGAGTGTGAAAGAAGAGGTCTTATGCCTGGAATCAAGCATGCATGTCACTCCTACTGATCGAACAGAGTGTGATTCTGCTCGAGCACTGCCCCTTAAGTTCTGTTTCTATCTTCTCTGCTAATGAATTGTTACAAACTTTGACTGGTGTTAGAACAGTTTATAGGTTTTGTTTTCTCAGAAATGATCTATTGCAGAAATGATCTATTCAACCAGTTTCACATATTACCAGGAGAAAATGCAGTTAAATGCATTGTCAACTCTTCATCTTGAAGTTAAAAATGTCAATTATGAAATGTCACTGCAACAACCAACTGCTGAGGGTAATAGACAGACCGTGTTCTTAATAGATTAAACTGCAATAATGTGATAAAAAGACGATGATTAGCAGTTCATCGATGATCAGTACACTGTACACATTGTGTTGTTGGTTGGTTTTGTCACATATTAGTCATTCACCTGATGGCCAAAACAACCTTAGTTATAGTGTCAACGAAATATATTCTTCATAGAAATGATGCAATAATGTTTTGCCAAATGGAACATGGTACATAAGCTAAGTACAGAAAAGAAATCTGATGGACTCCACACAATTTTTTTACTTGGAATAAAAGATAGGCTACACAATTTTTTACTTACTAGGAAAGCATACTACTTGGTTAATTAATACATGTCGACACAAGGTCTAGAGGCAACTACTAGTAGTGAGCTCAGAGGACTGCTGAGCCAAGCTTATTCGCCATCTTGATAGAGTAAATTAAAAGAGAGCTGCAATAGACTTAAGACTGATATTGCTTCAGGAGAGGAATGAGAGAGCCACTTAGGTGGAGGGACATGACTTCATTGGTGGAACCAACAAGCTTTCCATTTATAAACACTGCTGGCACTCCCGGGCTATTGCATCCCATCCTTAACAGAGCCTTCTCTATCTCCCTACCCTCAGGGTCTTGATCGATTTCATGAACCACGGGGTTTACCTTAATTTGATGAAAAAGCATGTGCACAGCATAACACAAGCAACATGTAGTCTTGCTAAAGATCACCACACCATTCTCTGAGATCAATCGTGATATCTTTTCCATTTTCACGATTTCTTACCTTGTATTACTATGATCAACCGAAAACAACTTTCCTAAAGAAATAATGTGTTCAGTTATGCTTCTAATGGGGAAGGAGATAGTATCTTTTGAAGGGGGAAACTGAGTTTGAAGCTTTAATTTGCTTGAACTTGGAGATATCGTTCTGCTCTATTTATAATCATCGTAAGGTGGGCTAATACATGCAGAAAAGAACATTCAAAAGCCAAATGTGCTGTTCTTAGATTCCAAAAACTACTAAAGTTACTTTTCAAGATTGATACTATTATTTATGTTCCACAGACTGATGAACAAGTTGGAAACTACGTATATACTGCTTTAGCATACTTGAACCAATCTACATTATAACTACTGGAAACATCTTATACGAGGACTACTCAGTACTTTTCTCCTTGCGCGTTCCTGAATACAAGGATCAAGGCATCTATGGATATGCTCGACACATACGTATGCAACCTAATGACCGCAAGTTCAATATATGCAGATTTCATGGAATCTAATAATGTTGAAGAAAGTGTATAAGAAGTCAAATATTCAATAAAAAAGGTCAGTCCCAAGAGATTCTCGCAATTTACCTTGTTACTTGATTCTTTCATATAAATATTGATTTGTAAGTATGAATCTTTTCAGTTTGCACTTTTAAAACGTAAACCCCAACACTTAAACGTAAACACTAAGAATTCGTTATGTTACACTTAGCATGAGCATAAACTGTTAGTCTTCCATTTACATTTGAACATATTTGAATAGCAAAACTCGTATATCAGAGTTATGCAAGGCTAGAAACCTATGCTAGAAATTACGAGTAATATTTGTTAAAGAGTATAAGATCCTGTTCGGGCCTTCCTCTACCACCTTAAGGTTTTAGTGCGATTGGTTACTTAATTGAGGGGGAGTGTTAAAGAGTATGGTTACTTAACAATATTAAGCAGTGAATTGAACGGAGATGATTTCAACTAGTCTGTCTGTCGTATATAGTGACATTCCCCCCTCCCCCAGTGAATTATTTTCTCCTCTTTTTGATCCACCACTATATTCCGATCAATGCCTCAACTCTAACTTTGGAATCTGGTGATTTCA
The DNA here is from genome assembly GCF_009905375.1 of Apium graveolens. Classification (NCBI taxonomy): domain Eukaryota; kingdom Viridiplantae; phylum Streptophyta; class Magnoliopsida; order Apiales; family Apiaceae; genus Apium; species Apium graveolens. Next base: position 957,027 of record NC_133657.1, read on the forward strand.
CTTGTCCTGTGTCAACTTGTGAGATCTTTTCGAAATTAACATTAATATTCTCTCATGATTCATATCAGAATATGGCAGGGACCATTTTTTTGTTCTTTGCTTGATTGTAACTACCATCACTAGTCTGTCTAACAAGTCCAATAGTGACTAAATTTCATTATCAGAGGTTCTTAAGAGAATCTAATAACAAAACCTGGAATATTACTACCAAATACAAAACCAAATTACAAATTAAAGTTAATGTAATATATTTAAAAAAAAGAAAAAAAGAAAACCAAAAGTATATAACGAAACTGAAAGACAAAAGTAAGGTATTAGTACTCATCTTTAGCTTAGAATAAGATGCATTGGCTCCTCCAACAATGGAAAAATGGCGCATCCTATGCTAGTCACACACACGTCCCCGTCACTGAGGAAGAGATTGTGATCCTATTCTTGCACTGATTTTTGGCTCTGTTATTAAACCGCATACACTAAGACAAGGGTTCATGAAAAAATTAGTCTTATGTTTATTTCTACCTCAAAGAGTTAAGCAAAAGAAACATTACAATAATATTAACTTTTGACATTAGTCTATTTTTGCTAGTGTGTCTTTCATATATCGTTAATGTCAAGGAACCAGTCGCTCAGAGGAAGGTCCAACCGATCACGGGCGCCCATCTTTGGGGCATAACTTTGCCTTCGTGCCACGATAAATCTTCCCGCTAGCCTGAGCTCAAATATCATGTCAATAAACCAGTCGCTCTAAAACCTCAAGGTGTTAAAGGAGAGTCCAATCGTATCTATATTCTAACAGTTAAATCTTCCTCTCGTGAATAAAAATTACAAGTATGAAACCAATTGTTGCGAGTAACATACAAAACCATTTTGTGTTCTTAATTAAACTGAATTTCTGTGAAGCATACAATCTTAGCAGTATCTTTCAGTTCTTCAAGGATGATTAATACACATTATGTAATTGGTGTTAGGTAACCAACTCTTCTAAAATCTTAAGGTGTTAGAGGAAGATCCTAATCGATCATATATCAATCAACAATTGGATCAGGAGGTTATTACGAGAACTTCTATATGATCAGATTTTTTAGCTGAACTGTCTTTCACCAGATGACCATAGCATCCTTTTAGAGTTAGAATTCTTTTGCTTATTAGAAAATGATGCAACAAAGTCCTCCATGATGGTTATTGTACATAATGCGATATTCATTAAGGAATTCAAATGGACTACAGGTTCTTCTGACATAAATTAAAAAAAGAGACTACACAATCTCCTATTTGTGTTTCTTTACTAGGAAAATACAATACTTGCTTGATTAGTACATGAAGACACAGGGTACAAAGCCAACTACTTAATAGTGAACTCATTTAATTGCCGAGCCAAGCTTATTATCCATCTAAATAGAACTTAAGAGCTATGATAGACTTAAGTCTGATACGGCTTCAACTGAGGAATGAGAGAGCCACTTAGGTGGAGGGACATGACTTCATTGGTGGAACCTACAAGCTTTCCATTTATAAACACTGCTGGCACCGCGGGGCTATTGCATCCCATCCTCAACAAAGCCTTCTCAATTTCCCTGCCCTGAGGATCTTGATCGATTTCATAAACCACAGGGTCCACTCTAAGTTGATGGAAAAGAACGTTTACAGCATAGCATAAACAGCATGTTGTCTTGCTAAAAATCACAACTCCATTTTCTGAGGTTACTCGCATTATCTTGTCCATCTTTTTGATTCTCAACTTAGTATATACTACGACCAACAATAAACAACTTTCAAAAGAAAATTAGTACTAAAAATTATTGTTTAGACTATGAAAAAAAGGTTTTTTCTAGGAAGATCTCAAGGGGGAAGGAGAGAAAGTATCTCGTCAAGGGGGAGATCAAGTTCGATGCTTTAAGTTGTTTGAACTTGAAGTTCTCATGCTGCTCTATATATAAACGGCCGAAGGTAGACTACTGCATTCAGAAAAGAACCTTGAAAAGCCAATGTGCTTTTCTTAGATGCCAAAACTACTAAAGTTACTTTCAAAAGAGATACTATGTTCCGCAGATTAATGAACAAGTTGGTAGAAAATACATATATACTGATCAAGCATACTTGAACTCGTCTACATGAGACAGTTTTAAGCATTTATTTTGAGGTCTATTAAGTACTTTTCTCCTTATGCATTCCCTAAAACAAAGATCAAGGTATCAATGGTTAGGTTCGACAGATACATGTGCTAGTAGTGTCCGTGATTTCAATATATGCAGATCTCATGGAATCTAATTTATCTCCAAGAAAGTGTAAAAGATGTAAAATTTGATTAAGATGGTCAAGTCCAAAGGGATACTGAATATCATTTTGTTTGATTGGTTATTGTAAAGAGTGGTTTAACAAGTATGATGAGTCTTTTTAGATTGCACATTTATAACTTAAACCTCAACACTTTAACAAATAAAAACCTAAAATCATCTTGACATTGTATGAACTTAAACAATCAGATGGGGATATCTGTTGTTGCTTCCTAATGCTACACTGAGCATGTAAATAACCTGCAACAGACGACTTTCATTTTCGTTTGAACAAATTATAAAAGCAAAATTATTCACTAGTATACATGTTGATGACAATTGGGACTGCGATTAATATTAGCCAAAAACTTGAATGGAGATGAATTTTGGTGGTTTTAGATGATTCAGAAGCCTGCACACCTAAAACTTAATGCTTTTCCTCTCACATGAGAGCAAGTCCCAGTGAATCCTTTCTTTGGATCCGCCACTGTATTCAGATGCACGTCTCCATTTGTAACTTTGGAATCTGGTGATTGCACCTCGTCCTGTGTCAACTTGTCAAGTGAGATCTTTTCAAAATTACATATATATTCTCTCATAATTCACATCAGAATATGGCAGGGACCATTTTGTTGTTCTTTTCTTGTATTACAACTACTATCACTAGTCTGTCCGACGACTCAAATCCAGAGTTAAAGATTTGTTTCAAAAAATAATTATTCAAGGCCTTTAACAGAATCTGATGACTAAACTTGGAACAGAACCACCAATCATAATTTTATGCAAATCAAAGCCAATGTAATTTACAGACATAAGAAATGCAAAGGTAACAGTACATAAGGAAACCAAAGACAACGGTAAGGTATATAATGCTCATCTTTATCTCAGAATAAATCTGCACTTGCACCTCCTACTGTAGCAAAGTGGAGCATATTTCCGTTTCCAACTACTTATTTTTTGTAAACGCAAGCTGAATTTTTATAGACGTCTCCTCGCCCCTAGCCACGCCAACAAATCCTTTTGGTTATGGTTCCAGCTTTTCTGCTATTGAACATTTAAATTGACGCGACCTTAATGAGCTGTTAAAACATCTTACAAGTTTAATTTTGGAAATGATCAACTGCAGAATTTTTTTAATACTCAAACAGCATGCTTCTGTTCTACCAGAAATTATCAGTAATTTTTTTGGTCAATTTTGTTTCTTGTGTACAAATCGAGTTGAATATGTGAGTTGCATTTCAACCCATATCTCTTGCATCTACTGTTAAATATTCCTCTTGTAGCTGTACTTCAGAATCTTGAAACTTGCTGCAGAGACCACTTTGAGGGCTCACGAAGAGCCTTTTTTTTGTGTTCTTGATTACTATTAGCTTATGCAATCAACACATGATTCCCAGCAGTGTCTTTTAATTTTTTTTACTGATAATTAGAAGGCATTATGCAGTTGGAACATAGCTTTTTATGTACAGATTTTTCACCAAACAGTCTTTCATTAAAATGGCCATAACATCCTTAGTTATAGTTTGAATGAAGTATGAACTCTATAAAAAAATGATGCAATAAAGTTAACACAAATACACCTTGCAGGTAAAGCTGAATTCATTTAGGATTTCAAATGAACTACACGTTCTTCTGACTTCTACTAAAAAAGAGACTATACAATCTGCTGTTTATGTTTCGTCACTAAGGAAACTCCCTACTTGCTTAAATGCATGCAGACACAAGGTACAAAGACAACTACTTAATAGTTAGCTCAAAGAATTGCCTAGCCAAGCTTATACTTCAGACTGATATGGCTTCAGCAGAGGAGTTAAAGAACCACTTAGGTGGAGGGACATGACTTCATTGGTGGAACCCACAAGCTCTCCACTTATAAACACTGCAGGCACCGTGGGGCTATTGCACCCCATCCTTAACAAAGCCTTCTCAATTTCCCTACCCTCGGGATCTTGATCGATTTCATGAACCATAGGGTCTACTCTAAGTTCATTAAAAAGGAAGGTCACAGCATAACATAAACAACATGTAGTCTTGCTAAAGATCACCACCCCGTTTTCTGAGGTCATCCGCAGTATCTTGTCCATCCTTACGATTCTTTGCTTAGTATATACTATGATCAGTAAAAAGCGAATTTTTATAGAAATCAAGTATTAACTTAAGTTTTTTAGACTAGCAAATTTTAAATAGGCTTTTTTGCTAGGAGGGAACCAAGGGGAAGGAGAAAGTATCTGATGAAGGAGGAAATTGATATTGAAGCTTTAAATTGCATGAACTTTGAATTTTCATGCTGCTCTATTTAAATACAACCAAAGGTGGACTACTGCATTTGCAAAGAACATTTAAAAGAAAAAAATGCTTTTTTAGATGCCAAAAAAATACTCAAGCTACTTTTTAAGATAACTATAAGTTTATGTTCCACAGAGTGATGAACAAGTTGGACTACTCAGCACTTTTCTCCTTGTGCATTCCTGAAAACAGTGAGCATGGCATCAATGGTTGGTTTCAACACGTACGTGTGTAACTTAGTGACCATAAGTTCAAAATTTGCAGATCTTGTGGAATTTAATAATTTCCAAGATAGTGTAAAAGTTGTAAAAAAATTCGATAGAGATGGTTAAGTCTCAAGAGATTCTCATAATCATCTTTCGGTCTGTTCTTATCTTGAATCTTTTCATTTTTCACATTTATGACACAAACCTCAGAACTTAAACCTAAACAATATTAATAAACCTTTAGATTATGTAAAATTTGGCCACTCTTCTTTATAGATTATGCAGACAGACTAGGCTGTATCTGAAATGATTTTTCGGGAGGAAGTGATTAAATAAAGAAGCAAGTTATATCAGTAAAGATAGAGTTGTAATTGTAAATTTGTATAATGGATTTGATTTGTTTCCTTATGTTTTCTAATCCAAACCTGGTTGTGAAGGCAGTTACATTGATGTCCTCGGATGCAATATTTAGCTTTTTATGATTGAATTTTGTAATCTTAGCCTCTAGACCAGAAGATAACATAAGTACAAGGTGAAGAAAGAGTACAGTTTCTAGTTTCTACATTACAATAGAGTGCATCTATGCTGTCAACATATTCACAATTGTTGTTGTAGCTATGCATATGTATGATTAAGAATTGTAGCATAACGGAGTCCAACATTTTATGAACAATATGATATGAAAGTAGACGGGGCAGACTAGAGGATTTTTCTAGCTTCGTCTTAGTTTCTTTTTCAGCAGTAGTTAAATGCACTTGGCTTCAGATAAGCAACTATCAGTTGCTAAAGTCAGGTGCTACAGAAGATTACTACTCCTTTCTTTACGGAGTCCTGAAGATTTTTGTAAGCACCATCACCGAAATGTTGCCTAACCATGCACATAAACATAAGAAATACATGGTAACATCTAAAAACACAGAAGGGAAGGGGGACAGAGGTGACTCTGAGATTCTGTTTTATATACAAAATCGAAATTACAAGAATATGTAATTTCGGAAGACACTTTCATCAGCTGTCCTAAGCCACATTTAAGAAAACAACTCATAAATTATAACTTCTCACCAGAGCTAACAACTAGAGAAATCCCCGGTGCAACCTCATTTATGAAATATTTAATATTTGAGTTACAATTTTGAACGAACATTCCAACTGGCTTGGATGAGCTTGTCTTTTAGAGACCCATGTACATGTAGAGATATGACATCTTTGGCAGAGCCTATAAATTTTCCTCCTATGAAGACCGCTGGGACAGAAGGAGTACAGCCTAGCCTTTGAAGAGCGTATTCCATCTCCATCCCATTTGCCTCCTGATCAAGTTCATGAACCGCGGGGCTTGCACCAAGTTCATAAAAGAGTGCCTTAATGCTATGGCACATGCAACACGAGCTCTTGGTAAATATCACTGCAGCCTTCTTTGATACAAGGTCTCTTATTGTATCCATTATGCTAAGAAATTGAGTTTTCTAAATAGGAAATGGTGTAATGCAACCGGAAACTAGGTCTAGGAACCTATAGTATTACAGAGAGTTATATAGTCTCTGAATTTGAAAGGTAAAAGGACAGCTTGTGTGTGGTGGTGGCCGTTGAGATTTCATCACAGCATATTTATAGCGGCTCGCTAAGGTCATTGGCATATTTTTTAATCCATAAAATAGAAAATTAACAATAAAATTAATGTATGAAATGCAGAAGAATAAGTTCTATTAGATATTTGTCCGGATAAGTAAAATGCCAAATGTGCTAAACTATTAGAGTATAATGTATGATCCTATTGGGGTCTGCCTTTAACACCTTAAGGTTTTACATGGACCGGTTACTCAACATGGTATCCAGAGCTCGGGTTGGCAGAGGACTCAGGTAGAATCATGGCATAGAAAAAGAGTGCATAAAAAATTGGGTGAAGAAAGGGGAGGAAGGTGGGATATATTCTTCTGATTTCTAGAAAATGCTTTGTCAAGAGGGACACTTTCGGTGAAAGAAAACAAATATAATTGTCTCTTGATAAGGGATAGAGATAAAAAATGTTCTCAGATGTTAACGTAGTTGTATTGTTTGCGGAGAATTTGAGGATTCCTATGGTAATTACTAAATATGTCCTTGTTTGTATTCGCCAGAGGCCAAAACTTAAATAATGCCGGCCAAAGTTAAATGGTCGAATAAGTTGCAGATGAATTCAATACAATGATTCATTTTATTGCCATTGCAAGATGCAGCACTCTAATATTTTATTTGCATTCATACAAAACAGTCAAGAGGATCAAACAAATAGCAGAACGGATATGAACAGCGCCTAGTATACAACAAAAATCTGAAACTAATGATCTCATTTCAGAAGACTTGGCGTATAGGTCCAGATGTGTGTGTTTAATAGATTTTCTATAGTGAGATTTTTTCGACGTTTTTCCTTCCAATTTACTTCAAAGAAACTTTGCAATGTTATTTCAAAATGATATAAGACTGTAGGTGCTAGTGCTAATATTAAGGAAAATTAACTCTCGTTAGTTCACATTATGTATGAATTAAGGTGTCTACAACCAGATAGCTTTGGCTTCGATGAGCTTGTCTTTTAGAGACCCGTCTACATGTAAAGATATGATGTCTTTGGCAGAGCCTATATAGTTTCCACCTATGAAGACTGCTGGGACAGAAGGATTACAACCTAGCCTTCGGAGAGCATATTCCATCTCCCTTCCGTTTGCAACTTGATCAAGTTCATGAATTGCGGGGCTTGCACCAAGTTCATAAAAGAGCGTCTTAATGCTATGGCACATGAAACACGAGCTCTTGGTAAATATCACTGCAGCCTTCTTTGATGCAAGGTCTCTTACCTTATCCATAGTGCTAAGATATTTGAGCTTTCTAATTAGAAAAATGGCGTACTGCAACTAGAAACTAGAAAGCTATAGTATAGAGAGTAATGTAGTTTTTGAAGTACAAGGCAAGCTTGTCTGTAGTGGTGGACATTGAGCTTTCATCACTGCATCTTTATAGGGGCTCTCTAAGGTCATTGACAGATTATTTAATCCGTAAAAGAGAAAAATTAACAATAAGATAATTGCCTGAAACGCAGAAAATGCAAAGTTCTATTAGATATTGTTCAGATAAGAAAAATGCCTTGGAAGATCTTGAAATTCGATGGCTCGATAGATAAAATAATATTCTAACTGTCAAGGCAAATGGGACAGTCTCTTATGCAAATGGGACAGTCCCTTTACAAATGAGACAGGGTATGGGACAGTCTCAATTACACTGCAGAAAATAAACAACAGAAATAAAATGCAGAATGCTGAAAAACTGAAAAGTAAAAACACCAGAAGTTTTCACTTGGTTCGGCCCCTACACCTAGTCTATGGCCTACATCCAAGTCCCCATGCCAACTAGCATAGAGAATGTATTATATCAACTTTAATAAAAGAACTTACAATCTTTTCCTTGATTACAAATATAGCACCTGAAAGAAACCCTTTCCCAAGCTACCTTGCTACCTAGCCCACTGCTATTCCTTAGCCTTCTAGCTACCTTGCTATACTTTGAAATCAAGCTTGCCACAACCCGGCACAAAGTTGATATGAATACACAAGTATAAGAATAAACAAATTGATTACAACTCAAACTAGGTTTCTTGTTTTTCTGGATATGAATATCTCGGGTATGAAACAAGAAAATGATTTCAGATGATGAAAGATTCTCGTGAAAGTGTTAGCTACAAATCTGAAATGAAGAGTTGTATTTATAAGCAAAGTTCTAACAGATTTATTTTCAAACACAAGATAAGATTGGAAGATAAGTTTGTTTGAAAATATTTGAATGAATCTTTGAAACTAATCTGTTAGTACGTTTGAAAAAGATAAATCAAGTAAAGAGATAAGGCTTGAAAGATTTAAACTTGATTTATAAGATAAGGTGGTGAGTTTGTTTGAGATAAGGTTTATCCAGATAAACAAGATTAACACAAAACCCTAACAAACTTAATCCTGAGAAATAGCCTCCTGGAAAATCTGAATCACTGCAATCTCTGGACTCTAAACTGCTGTTATGTTGCAATCTGAATATCATCATAAACTCGTAGATTAACATTCTCCCCCTTTTATGATGATGACAAAGAAAGCATAAATGCTCCCCCTATCAAAAACACTAAAGGCCTGTAAAACAAAGTTAGAACCAACAGAATATATTGCAGTTTATGATATATGCAATTATATGAGAATGAGACAACTAAAGAGTGAATGAGACACCAGAACAATATGCATAAAACCGTCTCAATCATTAAATACTAAAAACGTAACAACCCATCCCTAAACCAGGATGTCCAGTTGTAACAAATCCACAAATCCAGAATATCAGTCAATCACAAAGTCATCCAAAAATATCCATCAAAAACATAAACCAACCATTCAGAATCAAAAACACCCATTCAGAAACATAGTCTTAACCAAAATAAACCCATCATCGTCTAAAAAAAATATAATATCAAACATCTTAAATTTCTCCCCCTTCATCATAAAAGGGTCCTTCAATCAGAATCGTCAACGTTAACTGGAGCTTTCCCCTTGCCTGAACCAGAAGCTCTGTTCTGGGATGAAGGAAACACCGGAGCTGAGCCATACTCTGAAAAGAGCTTGTCAAAAGCATCTTTAGCTGGTGCCTTCCCGTCCCTTTCACGGAGCCAGTCAAAAATCTTAGCCTTGTATTCTTCTCTGGTCATACCAAAAACTGAAGGTGGAGGAATGGCAGAGGAGCAGTGATTTCTTCTAGAGTACAATCTCCAATCCAGTCTCTTTTCTTGTGCCAATACATCTTGCTCTTGTCTTGCATGGCTGACAACTGCTGAGATAAAAACTTAGTCTCTGACCCAAGCTTAAAAAACAACTTAACAAATTCCTTTTCCCATGCCTTAGCAGAGGAAATCATCCCTTCCTGCAGAGTCCCAAACTCAAAATCTATGGTCTTAGACAACTTGACATCAGAAGTATGCAATACAGAGAGTTTAGCATTGATATCATCCAAAGATGAACAAACATACTTCCTAAACAACTCAAAAGAAGCATTTAGAATACTAACTTCAGAAGTTAGTGATCCAAGAGTTTTGACAGAAGCAAAATGCTGATTAAGATTAGCCAAAGCAACAGAATTTTCATTTAATTTGATCAACAGAGAATTAAGAAGAGTATTGGTAGGCTGATCAAAGGGGTCTGAGGCATAATTAGGAGACTTAGGAATACCACCAACATTCCTAGAAGCATCATCAAACAACAAATCATTTGATTCAGTAACTACGAGACCATTCGCAGTTAACACAGACAAGTCAAAAACAACATTCAAACTTTCTGATTTAGCAGTCTCAAAAGGAACACGAAAATACTGAAAAATCTTTGTTAACAAAGCAGGGTATGGAAGATGCATGGATTCATGTTTAGCACAATGATTCATGTTGGAAATAATCAATGAAGCCAAATTACAAGGGGTTTTCTTAACAAACACTGACAGAAGAATAGAATCCTGAAATGTTACTCTATCACGACCAGATTTACGAGGCAAAACATTCGAGTGAAACAATTTAAACAATAATAAGCACATAGGAGTTAAATCAGTTACCAATGGTTTGACAGACACAGAAACAAAGTTGTCACCGAGAATAGCTTTGAGTTGTTTCTCATATTGCAATCCAGGAATCTCGTCAAACGCCTGATGAGTGATAAACGGGCAGGGACCTTGATCGGATACGCCTGTGAGTCTGGCCAGCAAATCCGCCTTAAAACAAACTGGACTACCTTTCACCGAAGAGAACACAATATTGTCGGCCAAAATCGAAAAATTCGCATAGAACTCCTTCACCAAATCTGGATAGATTACATCTGACGGCGATAATAACCCAGCACACCCAATAGCTTCAAACAATGATGATACGCCAATCCTGGAGAGAAGATCAGTATCACACAACCTTTCTTTTAGAATGGACTTGTTCCATGCCTTAGTAGTGCTTTCCTTTGCATGGCGTTCGGAAGAATTAGGAGATGCTTCACTAGATGCTTCGGAGACGACTGTGGCCATACGACGACGCTTCGAACCAGACGGAGCAGGGGTCGGGGTTTGGTTAGCGGTGGATCTCGAACGGCGAGCCATGGAAGAAAGAAGATTTTAGGGTTAAGAGAGAAAGGATAGAATTTTGAGAGAATGAGAGAGTAGAGTGAGAAAAGAAAATGAAAAGATTAAGAAAGAGAGTTTAAAAAGAAGTAGAAACTGAAGAGTTAGAGATGGAAGAGGAGATGAAGAGGTGCAAAACAGAAGTGATGTATTGAATGAATGATACATGCACGAGTTTCAAGGATATGAAAAGTCTAATCAAAAGATTTACAAAATCTAATGCTATATACACGCATAAACACACGGACAAATAAAATAACAAACCACAAATTTATAAACAGGAACCTAATAACTCAAATAATAAATACACAACATATATTTAAGTATTATGACATAATTCATATTTAAACACATAAATTACATAAAATCACGTAATAAATTACAGAGAACACATACCTAATTCTCGACGCATTTTACAAAATCTATCTTCAGCTAAAGGCTTAGTGAAGATATCTGCACGCTGTTTCTCAGTAGAAATATAAATAAGCTCAATATTACCTTTAGAAACATTATCTCGTAGAAAATGGTGACGAACATCAATATGCTTAGTACGAGAATGCATAACAGGATTTTTAGAGATATTAATTGCAGAGGTATTATCACAATATATAGGAATATTTGAGTAAGAAATACCAAAATCCTGCAATGTTTGTTGCATCCACAAAATTTGAGCACAGCAACTTCCAGCTGCAATGTACTCTCCTTCAGCTGTAGAGAGAGCTACTGAAGTTTGCTTTTTACTATGCCATGCAACTAAACAATCTCCTAAAAATTCACAAGCACCACTTGTGCTTTTTCTATCAACCTGTGACCCTGCATAGTCAGCATCTGAAAAACCGATTAAGTCAAAGGAAGAGGAGCTTGGATAAAATAATCCCAAGTCACTCGTACCTTTCAAATATTTAAAAATACGTTTAACGGCATTCAAATGAGATTCTTTAGGTTGAGATTGAAAACGAGCACACAAGCATACACTATACATAATGTCAGGTCGTGAGGCAGTTAAATATAACAATGAACCAATCATACCTCGAAATTTAGTGACATCTACAGGTGTACCTTGTTCATCCTTAGTAAGCTTAACTGAAGTACTCATCGGAGTTGATTTAGGTGTGACATGATCAAGTGCAAATCTTTTGAGTAAATCCTTTATGTACTTGCCTTGGTGAATAAATATTCCTGCATGAGACTGATTAATTTGCAAACCTAGAAAGTACTGCAATTCACCCATCAAACTCATATCGAATTCCTTATGCATGCAATCAGAAAACCACTTACACAAAGATTCGTTAGAAGATCCAAATACTATATCATCAACATAAACTTGTACTAAAAGAAAGTTATCACGTTTATGAAAAATAAAGAGAGTTGGATCGAGTGTACCACGAATGAAACCATTGTTCACAAGAAATTGACTGAGACGTTCATACCAACAGCGAGGAGACTGTCTCAATCCATAGACAGATTTCTTGAGCTTGTAAACATAGTTAGGGTACTTCTCGTGAATGAAACCTGGAGGTTGCTTCACGTAGACTTCTTCCTTGAGATAGCCATTTAGAAATGCGCTTTTGACGTCCATCTGATAGAGCTTGAACTTCTTGTGAGCTGCAAAGGCCATTAAGATTCGAATAGCTTCTAAACGAGCTACTGGAGCATATGTCTCGTCGTAATCGATTCCTTCCTGCTGGTTGTATCCCTGAGCAACCAACCGAGCTTTATTTCGAATGATATTTCCATCTTCATCTTTCTTATTCTTGAAAACCCAACGAGTTCCAATGATCTTGGCATCCTGAGGAGGTGGGACGAGTTCCCAAACATCACACCGCTCGAACTGGTTCAATTCCTCCTGCATTGCAACAGACCAGTGTTCGTCTGCAACTGCTTCTTGAGCATTCTTTGGTTCGAACTCAGCAACAAAAGCACAGAATGCACATAGATTATGAAGTCTGCTTCGAGTAGAAATCCCTTGATCTAAATCAGTGAGAAGATTATCTGGTGGATGATTCTTCACAGTCCTAGAGGACTTAGGAAGTTGAATATTACTCATTTTTTCCTCATTAGAATTGTCTGCCTGGAAATGAATAGGAGTTGTCTCATTCAAAAGAAACTGCCTCATTTCCGCTTGTGAAGATTTATCCAGAGGAGTAACATAATTCAAATTTGAAACACTATCGGGAGTCTTTGGATAGCCAGAAGATTCATCTGAAGCTTGAGTAGATTCTGCAGAATTATCAGAAGACTGAGATGGACCTGGAGAGTCTTGACTGTTTGATTTGTCAGAATGAGACTGACTCTTTTCGGAATGAGACTGTCTCATTTGGGAATGAGACGATAGATCCGCAGTGTCTTCATCAATTTGAGATATATTTCTTGAAGATTCATTGAATGAAATATTGATGGATTCTTCTACTTTGTTCTTGACAGAATTATAAACACGATAAGCTTTGCTTGTTGTAGAATATCCCAAGAAGATTCCTTCCGTAGATTTCGCATCGAACTTGCCTCGATTATTTTGAGTATCTAAAATAAAACACTTGGAACCAAATACTCGAAAATAACTAATGTTAGGAGTCCTTTTCTTAAGCAATTCATACGGAGTTTTAAGCAAAATAGGACGAATAAGCACTCTATTTAAAACATAACAGGAAGTGTGTACCGCTTCAGCCCAAAATTTTCTTGGAAGCTTACTCTCATGCAGTAGAGTTCTGGCAGTTTCCTGTAGAGTCCTGTTCTTGCGTTCTACTACTCCGTTCTGCTGAGGAGTTCGAGGAGCTGAGAATTCATGAGTGATTCCTCTTGATTTACAGAAGGTTATGAAATCCTTCTCGAATTCACCTCCATGATCACTACGAATAGTCTTGAGCTTAAATGAATACTTAGTCTCAAGGTTAGTAATAAGATCCTTAAACTCAACAAAAGCTTCATCCTTAGTTCGTAAAAATAATACCCAAGTGAAACGAGAATAATCATCAACTATAACAAAAGCATAATTCTTACCTCCTAAGCTTACATACCTTTCTGGACCAAAAAGATCTAGATGAAGGAGCTGCAAAGGAACAGAAGTTGATACTTTATTCTTAGCAGTAAAGGAAGTTTTCACCTGTTTTCCAAGTTGGCAAGCTGAACAAGGTTCTATTTTCTTGTACTTCAGCTTTGGTAGACCTCGAACCAGATCATGAGAAGATATCTTTCGAAGAAGATCCATGTGAACATGGCCAAGACGTCGATGCCAAAGATACTGTTGATCTTGAACAGTAGCAAGACAAATTTCTTCTTGTTGTTCATCAAAATCTAATACGAAAATATTTCCTTTTCTTTTGGCAACTAAAGCAAACTCGTTAGTATGAGTACCAATATAGCATACATCTTTATCGAACTTAACCTTATGACCAGCATCAGTAAGTTGACTTACACTAATAAGATTATATTTCAAACCATCAACTAAACGAACATTAGAAATGGCAAACCTGTCATTACCAATGGTGCCTTTTCCAATAATTCTGACGGTGTTTGAATCTCCAAGAGTAACTAAGCCACCTTCCTTGGCAACTAGAGATAGAAACTTGGATTTATCACCTGTCATGTGACGTGAACAACCACTGTCGATGATCCATTTATTTCGCGGAACATGGACCTTCAAACAAACCTGCAAGAATTGCTTTATCCCTTAGGTACCCACTTAAACTTGGGTCCTGGTTGGTTAGTATCACAAATCTTATATAAATGTCTATCTGATTTCTTAATCCACATCTGAACAATATTAACAGAAGTATTAGCAGATTTATATCTAGTAGAAGATTTATAAGATGAGTTAGAAGAGTGGCCCTTGATACCACATAATCTAGATTCAGATGTAGGATGGCCAGCTTTGCCACAATCTCGACATTTCTCATAAGGCATCTTATATTTCATAGGAGCTCGCTTATAACCGCCTTGAAATGCACGTTTCTTGATTGACTCACATCCTAAACCTCCTTTATCAAGAGAAGATTTTTGTTCACCAAGAAGAGCATTCAAAGTTCCTTCTCCATGAAAACATTTAGCTAAATCTTTTTCAAGCTGTTCGACTTTCTGCTTTAATTCAGGAACAAGGGGATCAGGAGCACTGTCTTCTTTAACGGTTTCTGAATCAACAGATATTGACTCTTTCTTCAAGGCTTCAAGGCATACATCCTTCATCTCAATCTCATTTTTGAGATATTGATTTTCTTCAGTAAGTTTTGAAACCCTTTCAAGCAATGATTTGTTCTCAGCAACTAGGGCTTCTTCCTTCATGGGATCATCCATTTCACTAAGAACTTCACTTAAAGCTTGCTTTAAATAAGCATTTTTTTCTTTTAACTTTTTAACCTGGACCTGCAAATTCAACATAGATGAAGATATATTTGAATTATACTTAATATTCTGTACCTCATCATTGTCACTGGAGTTGTCCTCTAGTCCAGCAAAGCAAAGTTGAGCAACTTCATCGTCTGAATCGATCTCCACGTCAGATTCATCATCACTCCAAGTAATTAATGCCTTCTTTTTGTTCTTCAGCTTGTAACAGTCCTTTTTGAAGTGCCCTTTCTTTCCACACTCAAAGCAAGTATCTTTGCTTTGATTCACTTTAACCTCCTTGCTCGGATTAGATTTGAAGTCCTTCTTCATAAACTGCGATTTCACAGGTCGTTTGGAGGCATTCCGTTTGGCAAGAAATTTATGAAACTTCTTTGTTAGAAGAGCAATATCTTCATCAGAATCGTCAGGAGACTCATCTGCATCTGCATTAAGTGCAAGAGTTTTCTTACGAGGAGCTTCATCTTCTTCATCATATCTACGTAGCTGATTTTCGAATTCCTCCAATTCACTGAACAGTGTTAGAGTATCCATAGTCGAAAGCAGTGTTGAATCCTGCAGAATGGTAACCTTTGGAGCAAACTTCTTTGGCATTGCTCTGAGGATTTTCCTATTTATCTCAGATTGAGGAATGATCCGTTCCAGAAGTGAGATGGAGTTCATCAATGTCAGAAACCTCCCTTGAGCATCTCGCACGCTTTCATCTCTTTCCAACCTGAAACCTTCATAGTCACTCATTAGCATACTTAATTTTACTTCACGTACCTTAGACGTGCCTTCGTGGCTGACTTTGATCGTATCCCAAATCTGTTTGGCAGTAGTACATGCTGAGACTTTTCTTAATTCTGTAGCTACCATGCCATTGAGAAGTGAATTCATAGCTTTAGCATTGGAATTCATTGCGTTCACTTCTTCGGGAGAGAGATCCTTGAGAGATTTTGGCTTCCCTTCTTTCATAGGAATTGTGAAACCATTTTCTACAGCATCCCATTCAAATGCATCACGCTGGAGAAAGATTTTCATTCGAAACTTCCAGTCATTGTAGTTTTCAGCACCATGAAGCAGTGGTGGATAATTATTTGAATACCTATCTGGTTGAGCCATGGATCGCTAGCAAAATAAACACTAAAAAGAGAATTAAATGCACCTGCTCTGATACCAAATGAAATTCGATGGCTCGATAGATAAAATAATATTCTAACTGTCAAGGCAAATGGGACAGTCTCTTATGCAAATGGGACAGTCCCTTTACAAATGAGACAGGGTATGAGACAGTCTCAATTACACTGCAGAAAATAAACAACAGAAATAAAATGCAGAATGCTGAAAAACTGAAAAGTAAAAACACCAGAAGTTTTCACTTGGTTCGGCCCCTACACCTAGTCTATGGCCTACATCCAAGTCCCCATGCCAACTAGCATAGAGAATATATTATATCAACTTTAATAAAAGAACTTACAATCTTTTCCTTGATTACAAATATAGCACCTGAAAGAAACCCTTTCCCAAGCTACCTTGCTACCTAGCCCACTGCTATTCCTTAGCCTTCTAGCTACCTTGCTATACTTTGAAATCAAGCTTGCCACAACCCGGCACAAAGTTGATATGAATACACAAGTATAAGAATAAACAAATTGATTACAACTCAAACTAGGTTTCTTGTTTTTCTGGATATGAATATCTCGGGTATGAAACAAGAAAATGATTTCAGATGATGAAAGATTCTCGTGAAAGTGTTAGCTACAAATCTAAAATGAAGAGTTGTATTTATAAGCAAAGTTCTAACAGATTTATTTTCAAACACAAGATAAGATTGGAAGATAAGTTTGTTTGAAAATATTTGAATGAATCTTTGAAACTAATCTGTTAGTACGTTTGAAAAAGATAAATCAAGTAAAGAGATAAGGCTTGAAAGATTTAAACTTGATTTATAAGATAAGGTGGTGAGTTTGTTTGAAATAAGGTTTATCCAGATAAACAAGATTAACACAAAACCCTAACAAACTTAATCCTGAGAAATAGCCTCCTGGAAAATCTGAATCACTGCAATCTCTGGACTCTAAACTGCTGTTATGTTGCAATCTGAATATCATCATAAACTCGTAGATTAACAGATCTTTTGGATAATGACAGATTGTGCTGCAATGCCATTTGGCACATGGTATTAATTCTCGAGGTTTATGGTTAATATCTCAACTCTACTGAAATGCTCACAGCACAGTAATGGAATCATAGCATAGAAAAAGTAGTTGAGATCTGCATACTTGCATCATATAATAGCGATTATGGGGTGATAGGGGGAGGAAGGTGGGATATATTCTTCTGATTTCTATGAAATGTTCTGTCAATAGGCACCCTTTCGGTACAAAAACTAATATAATTGTCTCTAGATAAGGAATATAGAGAAGATTTTCCCAGATGTCAACGAAGTTGTTCTGTTTGCAGAAAAGTTGAGTATTCCTGCAGTAATCACTGATTCTTTCTATATCAACATGCTTACCCAGTCAGCCTTTAGGTTAATCTGGAGCCTCTCTAACTTCTAAAGGCAGTATGATCCATATGCATATTGGCATCAATGGACCCTGTTTGTATTCGCCAAAGGCCAAAAATATTAGTATTTCATGTGCAGAGCTAATGTTAAATGGTCGAACAAATTGTGAATAAATTCAAAGCCAAAATTTGTTTCTTTACCATTGCAAGCTGAAGTAGTTCTTATTGTAAAGTAACCAGTCCGTCTAAAACCTTAAGGTGGTAGAGGAAGGCCCGAACAGGATCTTATACTCTTTAACACTTATATCCCTTCTTCTTTTTATGTTAGTTTTGATGTTTATATTGAAATTGTTCCATCTCGTATTCCTGCAAAACTTTCTAGCATAGTCCCCTTCCCACTACATCATGCCATTAGTATTCAAAGAAAATACAGAGAGAATCAAAAATAAGCAGAACACAGATGAAGAACACTTACTGTTCAAAAAATGGTCTAAAACTAATAATTTTATTCTGTACCTCGTATTAGAAGATTTTATATCAAACCGAATGTGTGCATTGTAATACTTTTTTTATGGTGGAAGATATTTGGTTTTCCTTACACTCCAGTGCTGAGAAAAATTGCATATCTAATTGTGATATATAATTTCCAGTGACAAAATTCTTTTTCTTGGTTATAGCCAAGGTATCTAGAGAAAGCATCAGATTTTCTCTCTTCTGGATGAGGTTTACGACAAAAGAATACTCCTACAAGAACTCACAGTACACCAAAGTGCTTGCAGCTTACATTCCAGGATATGAATTAGGATAAATAAAAATTTAATGATTTTATCATACATGACATGCATGTATCTTGCTTCTTAATATAGTCCAAAAGTGTTTGGATAAATATTTCTTCTTTTTAAGGACTGCAAAATTCTTGATGTCCTCATGGCATATGTGTGGACTCATTCAAGGAGACCTGTGATAACAAGTTGCATGCGCGAAAAAAGACAACTAAATGTAGTTTCTGATCATGCACATCGACGCAGAAGGTACATGACAACACTTAATTCACAGATAGAAACTGTTAGAAACCTTAATTAAGAACACATTCATAAACTATAAATTTGTACCAGAGCTGACAAAAAGATTAGCCCTTGGTACAATGTTATTTTAACATGGCATAGGAGCTACATTTAGCATTCCTACTGTATTTCAGAAAAGTAACACTATATAGTTTACAATCATTGTCAGGATCAATGATTTTAGGTGTTTAGAACCAGATAGCTTTGGCTTTGATGAGCTTTTCTTTTAGAGATCCATCTACGTGTAGAGATATGATATCTTTGGCGGAGCCTATATATTTTCCGCCTATGAAGACTGCTGGGACAGAAGGATTACAGCCTAGCCTTTGAAGAGCACATTCCATTTCCTTCCCATTTGTGAGTTGATCAAGTTCATGAACTGCAGGGCTTGCTCCAAGATCGTAAAAGAGTGCCTTGATGCTATGGCACATGAAACACGAGCTCTTGGTAAAGATAACTGCAGCCTTCTTTGATGCAAGGTCTATTACCATATCCATTATGCTAAGAAATTTTCTATGTAGGAGAGTGATGTAATGTACCAGAAACTAAGAAACTTTAGTATGTAGAGAGTTATGTAGCTTTTAATCTTTAAGGCTAGCTTGTGTATGGTGCTGGACTCTACGCTTTCATCTCTCTGTATATATAGTGGCTCGCTTAGGTGATTTCCAGATTTTTTTTATTTTGAAAAAGAGTTATGACTGTACAAAATGCGAAAAGATAAAGTTCCATTAAAGATCTGTTCTGATAAAAAATATCCTCATGAGGATTTTTGGATAATGACCATATGTGCTAAAAACAAGTTGACATGTGGTACTGGTATCTATCATGGATATAAATAAAACTTAACTCTACTGCATTGCCCACGATACAGTACAGTGATGGAATCAAAGCATAGATTCAAGTAGTCGAGATCTGCAGAACACACTTAAGCGACACTCTAAGAACAACAAAAGATTAAGGTGAAGTCTACAGTCTGCTGTAGACCTCAACAACTTCTTCAGGCATCCGCACAGCATCCCTGCTCTATTCATTTGATCAAACATCTGTGACATTAACCAATGATTGTATATTTCCAGCTCGGAATGTCTGAGTGTTCGAACTTGTTGAATTCTAAAAGAAAACATATCACTTATTGTTTGATATAATGTGTAACATTGGAGACATCTCTATGCGGATTTAAGTTGAATCTTAAATATTTCTTAATAATATAAATATTGTCCTTTAAAAGCTCTCTCATTTTTCCTTTGCATTCTAGTAACTGAAATATATTCAAGTCTCAAACTATATGTGTAGGCAACAGCTGCGATGATGGTGGCAGCACCGATGATGGATCTTCTTCAAGCTTTTGTGTTGGTTGTACTGATGATGAATAGTATTTTATCATCTTCTTGTGCACTGCATTCTCCTTGTCTCCTTCCCCATTCAAGAGGCGATCCTTCAAGCGCTTAACATCTGAAAGCTTCACTGGTTTGATCAAATAATCCTCTGCCCCTTCTTCTAAACATCTATATAACATCACAAAATCAAGTTTTTTCCTGTTAGCTATCACTTTTTTCTGAAAGACCAGTTCATTGAAGCAGGATCTCCAGTTATAGTAGGAAATGACTCGATACAGGACTAAGCAGAAAACGACACAAAGACCAATATCAACCCTACTGCCACCAGGAAAGCTACTACACTCTAAAACACTTCAGAAACAAGAGCTGACACTACAAATATACCTAAGCAGACAACATAAAACTTAAGGTTTTAGTGTGACTGACAACTTAACATGGTATCGGACTAGGGTTCGAGTCCTGAAGAGTATAAAATCAGAGACAAACTTACATAATTACAGATTATCATCCTTACTTGGGCATCTCAGAATGAACCCATAATAAATTATGTTTAAGCGTATCAAATACTTTTAGAAGGATACAATAAGTAAATAACAAACAAATGTTCATGACAATTGAACTATCCCAGATATACAAATTGAACCAGACCAAAATATTTATGTTTTCTTTACCAAATTTAACAGTCATATAAGCACGTTAGAAACTTGTTTGACTAGAAATTGTTTGTTTCTAATTACAAATTAGGTTGGATAGTATTCCACTTATAACACGATTTAAGAGAAAATCATGCATTTTCGATTGTGTAGTCATCTTACTATGCAAGCATGCCAATAGAATGCAGGACTAATATAAGAAGATTACAAAGTTTAAGTTATATTTCTATAAAATTTTCTTTTAGTCTTGTCTATAGGTATTTAAGTTTAGTTATAAAATTTGATTTTTGTCTGTAAGATATCGGAGAAATTTAATGGTAAACTGAAACAATACCTAAGTGGGGCAAATCAAGAAATTATAGCTATGCTTTGGGTCATTTCAACCTGAGTTTGAAAATGGATTAAAAATTAGAAACTCATTCGTCAAACTAAAAAATAAAATTAAACGAAGGTTGAAGTTGAGGGTGAAGGACAAATTTAGCATATTTTTACACAAAATTGACAAAAATAAACAATTTCTGAAAAGTTGGTAACTTTAGCCAATGGGATATCAAGTGTCACTGGAGTATCCACTTTATACAAGATACCCAACTGCTAGTGGAGTATCCCATATATGAAATACACAACTGTGGAGTATCTTATACAAATTGGGATACCCAACTGACAGTGGAGTATTCAATCAGCCAAAATTGGCCACTTTTTTCAGAATGGCTATTTTTGTTAAAATTTTTCAAGAATCAGCTATTTTTGTCATTTTTTCTGAAGTTGATGGGTTATGAGAATTGACTTTAGTTCTATATCTTAATTTTTATTTAAGCAATTAAACATAAATTTTTAATAAAAATAAATCAATGAACTAGAAACATATTAAAATATTAATTAAAATAATGATTTTAATTAATTTAAAATAATGGCTTCAAATATTTTAAAGTAAAATATTTATCAATCATTCCGTTTATAAAGGCAAATCCCTGGTTTGTACACTAATAGAATTTTTATATTCTGTGTCCAGGCGAAATTATAAGTTTAGTACATTTTTGTTTTTTTTATACATTCATATAAATTACACAAATTAAACTGTTCTAAAATTATAAATTTCTGGTTTATCAAGTAGTTCAGATTTTTGAAATCTGCAACTTGGTAGTATAGCTTATGCTCATGTTCTTAGCACGAAAGTTTTGAATTAAAATGTCTTCTCTGATGTAGTCATAGTCTACATTTCTTTATATCACTTGTTATTACAATTGTTATTACAAAAGCAAGCTGTTACATGCAGTAGTTTCACATCAAACTCAGTCACCGAACTACAAAACAGGATGTAGAACGGACTGCATTGATAGTTAAACTCACGCACACGCCAGGGAGTTAGTACATTGTTTTTACTACAGCCATATGGCATTAGCCTTTAAGAGAAGCGGAACTAGCTTGCCTTCTACATGGAGACTCATGACTTCATTAGCACCGCCAATTAGCTCCTTTCCTATGAACACAGCTGGTGTGCATTTTTTACGTCCTAATGCCTTGAGTTCCCTTTCCAGCTGCTGGCCATTTGGATGCTCATCGAGCTCGTAGACTCTTGGATTTGCCCCGAATGTTTGGATAAGTTTTATTATACTGTGGGACATACAGCAAGATGTTTTGCTGAAAATCACTACAGGTGTTTCGGATCCCAGACTCATTACCATAGCCATCGCGTTGTTGATTAGAAACAGAGTGCGAGACAGAATAAGAGACTTGATATTAGGCCTTGTTGCTGTTCTTGATTAGAAACAGGGTGCTGGAGAGAATAAGAGATTTTAGATTAGCCCTTGTTAAGAGAAGAAAGTCTGTTTGATTTGGTTTGAGCAACTTGAGCTATCTCGACAGACTATATATAGGAGGTTGATATTCGATAGAAACAAATATCAACCTTAGACTCTCTCTCTCTGATAATGACAAGTTGACATGGAATCATAAATTTAAAATCTATCTGTAAAAGCATCTTCATGATAAGTTTGCACACCTATAGTGAAATGGCCCGAATTGTTTTAAGAATTTCCAGCTTTCCCTTAAAGCGCGGTTTTAAGATTTTTCTGATATGATTCATGTTGTAGGTAGCATCACCTGTGGTGGAGAAATGTTTATCCGAATGCATAGCTTTTTCTTTATGATTAATACAAGATGCGCATATAGTTCAGTTCAATAAAACACCGAAAGGGCTTAATCACAGTGACGAAGAAAGTGAGAATTTGGATAACAGATAAAGAAGATATAGTTTTGATCATCTGCCACTTGTTCAAGCCAAGAATTGAGATGCATAGACAAGCCTGCCCTACCACCATATTCTGCATTTCAGTTTTCTACGTGCCATTACTGTATTAACAATGTGCGCTATCAGTTGTATTAT
The DNA here is from genome assembly GCF_009905375.1 of Apium graveolens. Lineage (NCBI taxonomy): Eukaryota > Viridiplantae > Streptophyta > Magnoliopsida > Apiales > Apiaceae > Apium > Apium graveolens. The sequence goes on from NC_133657.1 coordinate 980,204, forward strand.
ATATCTGATTATTCCTTTCCTGGGCTGATTCCGCATTGTGTGAAATATGCACTTTCTGGCATCATTTTGTCGGTCACCAAGTTGGAAAGCTGCAATTTGGGCGTGGCATTCCTACCTGTCTGTATAAATTATGTGATTGTCGGTCCTGCAGCAGTCTCCCAATTATCCCATCCCAAAACCTACCATTTTTTTATCGATGTTAGTAATTTCAGTAGTTACATATGGCTCAACTAGCTTTAAAATCTGAACCTCTTGTTATCCAGAGTAGATAATTATATGTATTCGAATATGAGACGATATCAGAGGCTCTGTCTGGCTATTGGGACTTGCAGTACTGTTCTGGGCCTTCTGGGACAAGAATTCCAGAATATTGCATTACTTTTTTTAAAGAGTTTAAGATCATGTTCGGGCATTCCTCTACAAACTTAAGGTTTTAGACGGATTGGTTACTTAACATGATATATGAGCTCGGTTTAGGAAGGGACTCAGGTTCAAGTCTTCCCACCCCATTTATTTTAGGCTCTTGAACAGTATAAGATCATGTTCGGGCTGCTCAATATAACTTAATAGACTTGGTTGCCTGTAGGGAATTAATAAAAATCAAAGTGTGCTACTTTCCACATTATCTCCACTTGAAAAGTACTTTTGCAAAGTTCAACAGACTCCTTTCATGTAACCTTCTTCCAAATATTCTTTTGACTTTTGATCGAGTAATCAAATTTAACCACCTCTTCACTGTGAATCTGTGATTTCATTTTCTTTCAACTGACAACTCTTTATTATTCCGCAAAAATAAAATATTTTAAATTGAAGTACTGAATCTTGAGTATTGCTTTCTCTTCATCTCATCTTTTCTGGCTTATCAGCTAGAGGTTTATGATTTGATTTAATATGTGCATATTCCATTGTTCTATCTTGGTTTGGAAGTAACAGAATTTTGAGTGTGTTTGTAGCAATTCTTTTCGTGTTTGGCTAATGTACCACGTGTAGAACTGCGTCTCAAGGTAGCACACACCAAGTAATAGTGTGCATTCTACAATTAGTGTTGATGTTCTGGGTGAATCTATTTGTTAGTGTCGAAGAGAAGTGTTAGAATAATAATATGAGATTCTGGGAAGGTCCTTCCTTTAAAACCTTGAGGTTTTAGACCAACCAGTTGTTTAACATGGTATCAGAGCTCGGTTTAAGGAGGGATGTTAAGTGGTATAAGATCCGGTTGGAGGGGGAGCTAATTTATCGACCATTTGATAATGAAGAATCTTTTTCATTTCATCTTTGGTGCCAGGGTTACGTGGACTTCAACAAGAATCAATGACATTGTCATCTAAGACTAGGGAATATTGTGTGAAAACCCAGAGAGGAGTGGTGCATTCTAGTACTGAAGATGCATTCGATAATGAGATTACTGTCTAGGGGCCAAAGCTTCTTTAGAGGTTATCAGTTTACAAGAAATCTAATAAACCTCTATAGTAAAAGAAAATAAGTACTAATTTTCATTATTTATCAAATAAAAAGAAGTTACATATGTCTATAGTTAGCTGCCTTGCAGAGAGAGAGAGGACAATCTCTTATACTTAACCAAAATTCCCTCTAGATAGTACAAGATTAATGCAGATAATCAGAGCTTCATCATCTTCATTGAATTATTTTCTATAAGCTATATCCAGATAGCTTTAGCCTTTAGGAGCATTGGCACTAGCTTGCCTTTGACATGGAGGCTCATAATCTCATTAGGACCACCAATCAGTTCCTTACCTATGAAAACTACAGGTACACTCGGCTTACGTCCTAATGCCTTGAGTTCCTTCTCCATTTGCTGTCCATTTATAACTTCATCGAGTTCATAGACCATTGGGTTTGCCCCGAAACTGTATATTAGTGTCTTGATGCTGTGGCTCATGCAGCAAGAACTTTTGCTGAAGATCACAACCGGATACTCTTCGCCTAGTTTTGTGACTGTGGCCATTGCTTCAAATTAGTACAAACAGTTAAATGGAGCAAGAGTTGATGAACAACTGAAAGAAAAATCTGGATTCTGAACAAATGTAAGATCTTTAGGCTTGTATTGGACTCGAGAAATTGTTGTGATGAACTTGAGGTGTAGTAAGGACCTTATATAGAGAGAGTCTAGAGAGACAGTGTCAGGCTAATGGTTATCAGATTACCATATGATTAGATGATACTGATAGATTGCATGGAATAAAAATCTTCACTTCAGTAGATTTTTATGCGGAGACTCTACCTTGTTTCATTGTAGATTCCATGGTTTTCATGGAACCTAACTTTAATTCAGTTTTTGTTCTGCATATTAAGGATCTGTGTCTCTTTATTAGCCCGAAAAAGAATTAGCATTTTCAAATGTTCTGCATATTAGTCTGAAACTTTTGTAATTTATGAACTCTCAGAATATGTCGATTTTCAAGACTGGTGTTTTCAGCAGACACAACTCTGATTACATCTGTTCTTGTTTTTTTATGCATGTAGATGATTGTCGGACGGAGATTATGCAGATATTGAGTTAATTACTTGGTTTATTATAGACTTAGCGGACCGCGTCAGCGTCAGCGCTCTTAAGAGTAGGGGTAAGTTCTACGTACATTTTATTGTTTACGGAACTTTCCGAGCGAGATATATCGAGTATCCCTCCTGATGATCATATGCAGTAGCTTTATTGAATGCAACTAGGTGGAGAATAGATGGCTGTATCGAATACGGGAGACTTTTGTCGAAATAGCGAGATTAGAATCAAATTGAAGATCAAGAACACCGAAAGCTGCTTGTAAGAAAAGTGAAGGCGGCACAAAAGATAGCACACGGTTTCCATGCAAAATAGAGGAATTAAGATACGAGATACCTTGATGATTTGCAAGTAGTCTGAGCAGGCTAGGTACCTAGAATTCATTTTCTAAATTATATGTTTAAAATCTTAGCCGAATGACCTGACGTGATGTTTGTCAAGTTTTAACCTCGAATTTATTTTCAAAATTTCAGCCTAATGACATGATGTGATATTCGTCAAATTTTAATTTATCAGGCAACTAACTACACATCTCAGGTCCTCTCTCGTCGGTTCGATTTTCGTACATTCTAAAAATTTATGAAAACGGATACTCATTTGTGAGACTATAAATCATATTTGTCAAAAAAAAAACTCACTTTACATATAAATATCTGCAAACAATTTTGAAACGATTCCGAAAAATCTAATATTCCTAAACTAGTATCCCTATGTTGAAATTTCAGTCGAAAGGGCACAGATATTAGGAGGCTATAAGTTCGGTGATAAGATTTATTTAAAATAAGAAAATATGTGGTTAGTGTAATAAAAAAAGATACAATTTTTTAAACTATAATTATTAAAGTCATTCGAAAATTATAATATATCTTCAGTTTCATTTATATTGACGCCATTTCAAATTATTGATTGTTTCAAAATATTTATTAACTTCTTAACAGTAATAAAAATAAATAAATTTTTAAACGTGTCAAAATTTTATAAGTATAATATTTATCAAGATTTGATATGAAAAATAGAAAATACATATAATAAATCAGTAAAAACAGTTTATTTTTTAATCCATGGATAAAATAAGTGAACTGAGGGAGCGAAAAATTAAACAATGTGTCGATGGGACAAAGAGCTTGTTGGGCACGGGCTTATCAACTAATGGGCTATTGGTCCAATACGAGTAATTTACTGATGGGCTACAGGTCCAACATCATGTTCAACGGGCTTGACCCAATTATAGTTGGTTTTTGACCCTTAAAGGTATTTTTTTTGCTAAATTTAAATGTAATTATTTCATTACACGTATGTCATTACTTTAGTCATCAAAATTTTCACATAAAATTATCTTCAATTTAGAACGTAAAAAATATAAGTTTTTTTTACAGAATATATTAATTACATTTTTATATATTTGGTTTTTGTAATTAATATACAAAAGAAAGAAAAATATTGTATCACGTTAAAAAATAATTAATTTTATCCCCTCTACTTTAGAGATGAACGAGAATGAGCATTCATTAATTTGAAAAATAAACTAACAAAGGTTCTGTTTGGGATTGCTGTTAAAAATTGATGTGTTGTTGGAAAAAATTTTGGTAATTTTTTTGATATGTATATGTTTTGATGCAAAAAATTAAAAATAATAATGTTTTTGGTAAGGTTTGATGCATCTGCAAAGCTGAAAATCAGATTTTCTAAAAGCATGAGCGAACTTGCTTTCTCTAATAACAATCAGATTTTCTAAAAACATGAGCGGACTTGCTTTCTCTAACAATAGATTTTAAACCAAAAGCACTTTTTCGAAAAACAGCTTTTGAATTTTACCAAATAATTTTTTAACTATTTTTCAGCGAAAACAATACCAAACACACCCAAATACTTGTCGCACATGCACTGGGATATATGAAAAACATGTAAAGACCAAAATTTTAATATTTTGGGATACAAATTTCATATGGTATATATACCAAACCAAAAACATGTATCAACCTAAATTTTAAGATTTTGGCTTAAAAATTTCATATGGTATAGATTTCAAGATTGTTACAACACAATATCTCTAGATTCGAACAAGTGACCTCCTGTATAAAAATCAAGAACTCTAAACACTAGAGGCACACAAGAAGAAATATCTCAACACCCTTGGAGTGGGGGAAGAGGCAAGAACAAATGATGGATGATAAGATCATATAACATGTGTCTTTATCCGATCATCAATCCTTGTCTAAACATTCATTGGCCGACATGTAAGCTGCATGCACTTTGGTAGATTCTCAACTTCTTGTTGCAGGATTCTAGCTTCTTGTAGTAAACCTCATCCAGAACACAGAAAAGTTGATGCTTCTCTACATTAGATTCCGTCATCTTGCACTATTTCAATCAGAAATATCAAGAAACAGTTTTGTCACTATCAATGAGATTATTATACTCTTAGGCCTTTTATTGCATATCTAGGGGCGTTGTTGATACTGTTAAAAAGTATAAGATCACGTTTGAGTCTTTTTTTGGTTTAAGATGAACTGGTTACTTGAAACTATATCACATTGCATTTTCTGTTTATGATGCCGGAAAATTTATAAAACTTAAGATTTTAAGTGAGCTGATTACCCGATTACCCAACAGTGTATCACTTAATGCTCTTGCACTTTCTGTTTATGATGACGGAAAGTTTGTAAAGGTTTTAGAGGTTTTAGATTAACTGGTTCCTTAACACTGGATCACCCGAAAATTTGCAGGGAGGGGACCAGGTACCAGAAAAGTTCAAATGGTTTGGATAAACTCTAAAATGTATTTTCACATATGCCAAGGGATCCTACAAAGAGGAGGACATGGAACATGCAAGAAGTATAATGAAATATAAACATCACAAGGGGGGATATTAAAAGTTTTAATTTAGAACTACATCAGCATGCAGTGGCAGTAATGTTAAAAGACATAGTATTGAACTCATTTACATACTCATTATTTCACCAATTAGCTTTTGCTCAGTCCGGGAAACAAATTAAAGTTCCAGACTCTGGTGATCATGTAAAAGTGCCAATGTTTCCTGTATGAGACTTTTAACTAAGCACATTATCATATAGGCATTAGAAAGTTAAGTCTCTCTGGACTAACTTATGAGAGATGGCCTTGTGACCGGTTTAATGTAGAAACATTCAGAATCTACAATGATAAAGCTCGAACTGCTACAAACAGAACTATTCCATAGACATGATCCTTCACGAAGAGATAAAGTTATGTTAGTTTTCACCGAAACTGTGATTTTTTGACAAAGCATATTCATAGATATGAAGAATATATCCCACCTTCCTCCCCTATCACCCCATTATTGCTATTGTATGATGCAAGTATGCAGATCTCAATCTACTTTAATTATGGTCCGATTCCATCACTGTACGGTGTTATAAGCCTATCAGTAGAGTTGAGTTATTAGTTATAATAACTATAAGAGATACCACATGTCAACTTGTATGTAGCACATATTGTCATAATCAAAAATAATCATCAGGGGAATTTTTCTTATCTAAAAGAACTTCATCTTTTTGCATTTCATGCACTTCTTTTATTCTTTTTTTTCTTCTATGAATATAGATAATCTGAGTCACCTATAAGTGAGCCACTATATATATGTAGTGATGAGAGCTTAAAGTCCAGCACCACACACAAGCTTGCATCTGAGTTTAAAAGCTACATACCTCTCTGCACACTCTAGTTTGCAGTTGCATTTCATCATTCTTCTATCGATTAGAAAACTCAAATCATTTTATATAATGGATATGGTAAGAGACCTTGCATCTAAGAAGGCTGCAGTTATCTTCACCAAAAGCTCATGCTTCATGTGCCATAGTATTAAGGCACTCTTTTACGAGCTTGGTGCAAGCCCCGCTGTTCATGAACTTGATCAAGAGGCAAATGGGAGGGAAATGGAATATGCTCTTCAGGGGCTAGGCTGCAATCCTTCTGTCCCTGCGGTCTTCATAGGTGGAAAATATGTAGGCTCAGCGAAAGATATCATATCTTTGCATGTAGATGGATCTCTTAAAGAAAAGCTCATTGAAGCCAAAGCTATTTGGTTCTAAACCAATCCTTCGTAATGATGCTATTTTAAACTACAGTTCACTTTCTGTAATAGAAATGTTAAGACCGGCTGTTATACCATGTTACAATAACATTGTGCCAAGGGCTCCTCTTTTTGTTAGCCCTGGTCAGAAAGTATAGTTGATGAGAGTGTCTTCTTAACATTTCTTAAGGTTTATAACAATTGATGAAATTTTCTTCTGAAATAGTTGATTCTTGTCTCTCTTTTTTTCCATATTCTGTGTTTTAAGTGTAGTCATGTGTGTTTTAAAATCGATGTGCATGATCAGAAAACATTTTAAAAGTCCAATTTCCATATGCAATTTTGGTTTCACAAGGTCTCTTTAAATGAGTCCAGATTGATGCAAGATGGACATCAAGTATATCCTAAGGCTGAAAAAATCTCGACACGTTTGGAGCCAGTACAGAGGAAAGCTTAAATGCATGTCATGTAAGATTAGATCATGAGCTGTGTCTTTATCGATATTCTGATCAACAATCCTTGTGTAAGCACTTTGGTGGTTCTCAATGGTAGAATGATTCTAGCCTTTTGAGTAAATCTCCAGAAGAGAGAAAAGGTGATGCTTTTCTGTAGTAGTTTTATAAGGTGTACTATCACAATGAAAAATTTGAAGGCAAGGAAAGATATATTTGCCACTGTAAAATATCAGGTTAGATGTACAAATCTTAACTTATGTTAAGCATAAGAGTATACTTTAGCAGTCCCTTCCTCTATACAAATTTACTAAATATGGTCCATAGTTCCATTTAAGCATCTTTAAACATGATCTGAAGCAAGGGGCTCGATGAATTTATTAGTTAATACCTCTTGTTGTTCACTGAGTGTTGCTAATATTTTGCAGTGATGTTGTGAGGGGACCGTACAAAAAGTTGATATATTGTGGATAGACTCTATTACGTATTTTCTGCATCTTCTACGGGATCCTACCAAGATAGCATCATGGAACATGAAAAACAGTATATATGACAGTGAATATAAATGACATAAAGTAAAGGAGAGAATATTGGAACAACACCAGCAAGCATTGGCAATGAAACGAAGCATGGCAGCGAAGGCATATACATTTTATTTTAGCTTCAACTCTGTATACGAAAGAAATAAAGTTCTGGCCTCAGGTGATCATGTATAAGTGCCAACATATGGCGCCAGAGATGCAATGTAATTATGCATAGAAATATTACTGTCATTAGATAGTGAAGAGTCTTCAGATTAACTTCTGAGCTGAGTTTATTACTAAACTACTATTGAAACAATCAGTACTATGAGACATTGAACACTTTCCCCAATTGTTTGTCAAGAGATCTAATTGTATTACTACTTTCACCAAAACCTTGCATCTTGACAAAGAATTTATATGCAAATCAGAAGAATATATCCCACTTTCCTCCCTCCTACGCAGCTTTATCGATATTTATGATGCATGCATGAGATCTCGAACTACTTTAGTTTATGCTTTGATTCCATCAGAGTACTATATCATGGGCATTGCAGTGGAGTTGAATTTTATTTATGTCCATGATAGATACGACATGTCAACTTGTTTTCAGCACATATGGTCATTACTCATTATCCAAAAATCCTCATGAGAATATTTTTTATTCGAAAGATACCTAATAGAACTTTATCTTTTTGCATTTTGTACAGTTGAAATTCTTTTCTATAGAATAGAAAATCTGGCAATCATGCCAGTATATATACAGAGTGATGAAAGCTTAAATTCCAGCACCATACACAAGCTTGCCTTAGAGATTAAAAGCTATATAATTCTCGACATACTAAATTTCCTAGTTTCTGTTTTCATTACATCACTCTCCTAGTCCTACACAGAAATTTCTTAGAATATAATGGATATGGTAATAGACCTTGCATCAAAGAAGGCTGCAGTGATATTTACCAAGAGCTCGTGTTTCATGTGCCATAGCATCAAGGCACTCTTTTACGATCTTGGAGCAAGCCCTGCAGTTCATGAACTTGATCAACTCACAAATGGGAAGGAAATGGAATGTGCTCTTCAAAGGCTAGGCTGTAATCCTTCTGTCCCAGCAGTCTTCATAGGTGGAAAATATATAGGCTCCGCCAAAGATATCATATCTCTACACGTAGATGGATCTCTAAAAGAAAAGCTCATCGAAGCCAAAGCTATCTGGTTCTAAACACCTAAAATCATTAGTGTTAATTTTTCTGAAATAGGAATACTAAAAGTAGCTCCTATGCCATGTTAAAATAACATTGTACCGAGGGTTAATCTTTTTGTCAGCTCTGGTGCGAAGGTATAGTTTATGAATGTGTCTTTTTAATCAAGATTTTTAACAGTTGATGAAAGTGTCTTCTGAAAGAGCTAACTCTTGTAATTTCTTATCTATCTATGTTTTGGGTGTTGTCATGTACATTTAACGATTGATGTGCATGCTCAGAAACTACATTAAGTAGTCTTATTCCCCCATGCAACTTTTGTTGTCACTGGTCTCCTTGCATGAGTCCACATATATGCCATCAGGATATCAAGAATTTTGCAGTCCTTGAAAGGAAGAAATATATATATATATATCCAAATACCTTTGAATAGGGCTCAAAACGAATCCTAGTAATCCGGGTTCAAATCATGTTCAACTTGTTAATAACGAAGATAATTCGCATTCGTATATAAAACGAGCGGATTCGAATCCTACTTTCAAATTCGAACGAATAGCGAGTCGAATCTCACCATTCTGATATTCGGTCATATTTGTATAAAGTAGTTCGAATAATTTCATAGAACTTAAATATTTAAGTATTAAAGATATACGATTTGATTTCTTTAAATATGTTCATAATATATAATACATGTCATGCATATAGATTAAAATTATATTCTACAAAATGATCATGTTTTAGTTTTGTACTTATTCATTCGAGTATTCTTAATTTTTTAGTATTATTTTAGACGAATTCGGATCCGAATATATAAAAACGAGTAATTCGGTACATAATCGAGTCGAACCAAATCATGTCGAATTCGAGTCGAATATGAACAAAGAGTAGAAATTTTAATTCGAATCCGGACCGAATCTGAACGAGTATTTATAAATTTGAGCCGAATCTGACTCGTACCTATTCGACTCGCTTTCACCTCAACCTTTGAACTATATTAAGAAGCAAGATTTCATGCATGTCATGTCTGATAAATTATAAGATTTTTTTTATCCAATCATATATCCTAACATACATTTCCTGGCATGTTAGCTGCAAGAACTTCTTGGAGTATTCTTTTGTTATAACCTCAACCAGAAGAGAGAGTATTCTTTTGTTATAACCTCAACCAGAAGAGAGAACTCTCTCTGGACAAGGTTTTTTTTGGGAATAAGGCAAGATACCTTTAACCAAGAAAAGATTTCTGTTACTGTAAATAATCACAATTAGACATGCAAAGATTTCTCTGAACATTAGCTCTGCCTATGAATTACTTAAAATCTGACCATGTGACCATATTAACATAGAAATAGTCAGTAACTACTGCAGGAAAACTTAATCCTGAAAAAACATAAAGAAGTATACCAGCAGCATTTAATTAACAAAGAAGACTCAACTAAAAAAACATAAGAATTGTTAGGTACAGAACTTGAAGAAATCAGCACAGGAATATTTTTTATATTTTTTCTGACTTACACATGCTAGTATTACAGCCTTTTATAGATAAATGAATATATCTAGACTTTTCCTAAAATTCATCATAAATTATATACATGAACATACACAACATTGATCATGAGTTAGGACTAGAACATTCTGAATACTTGATTCATGGGAATTACAAATTATCTTTTTAAAATCCCCTCTTAATTTGTAATTCTTAACAGATTTTGTGTTAATTTTGGAACATCATAAACATTAGTAATTTTTTGAAGCTTACATTCTTTTGAATGAAAGGTGATGACTCCTTTGCCTTCAATATTGAGAGTCTTTTCATCTCCGATCTTTACCTCAGAATTTATGACTTTCATCAAGTTCTGCAAATAGATCCCGAATTCCGGACATATGATCACTGCAAGCACTGTCAATATACCAGCAGTTGTGTTATTGCAGTTGCGCATTCATGCATGAAAAAATAACTTGCGCGTCTCCATCTTGCTCTGAGAAATTAGCCTGGTCTCTATTTTGAAACCAACAATCATTTTGACAATGATTTGGAATTTTGCATCTTTTACAACGAAAGTTGTAATTTCTTGATTCATGATTTGTTTTGTTGCATATAATGCATTTTGAACTATTGTTCATGTTATTATAATTGTGTTATCAATCTTGTACGATAAAGACATTGTTATATATATATATATTGAATATATAACTACTTCACAAAAACATTGTTAATTCTTAAATCACATAATTAACAATTAAATTAGGAGAAGGGTTTGAGAAAACAAACAGAGATTGGATTTAATCTCGAGTCCAGAAAACTGTCTCCTTAAAGCAGTTTCGCCCCGCACCATCCGTGTTTAGCGACCTGCTTCCCAGGATAAAACGAGATACTAGTATAATCGATAGATCGAATATACTCTCAGCGAACTTGAACTGAGCCCGAGAACTATCACCGGAATATTGGAAAAATTTAATACTAAAGAGACCGAGAATGAAAGAGATGACTCTTATTTCCTCGACTTAATAAAACTGGTGCCCTAAGACTCTATTTATAAAGAGAGGCTTGAAAGGACTTGTTTTTCTTTTCGATGTGGTACATGGTATTTATAAGAAAAACTAAGGAATAGGTTTGTGCTACTCTCGATGTGGTACAAAACCACTTTTCATATTAAAAGGTAAAACTTTGGAACATCAGTTCTCATTCACCTTTTACTCATTTTGAGCGTGTTAATATGCGTTGGAATCCCCTCGAAGAGAAGAATACGTTCCAATAAATACACACCACTAACACATAATGTGTCTCACTCATATAGAGTCTCAAAATGATTCACAACTTAGTCTAAAATACTAAGTTTGTCCAACAATCCCCCACAAATGAGATTGATGGTCCAGTAGCACGCACCACATAGACACCACATAGACAGACAGACGCGGAGCTTGACTTGGTGATAGTTCCGGCGGTCGGATATAGCATACGATAGGTAGAGAATGCTCCTTGAACCTTCGCTCGAATAAGTATATCGACTTTACTGGTAGACAGTATGACGCGATGTCCTTGAACTGTTCGACCGTTTGTGTAAACGATGACATACTCATCACTATATCTTTCCTGACTCATTCAGTTCTCATGATTATGTCCATTTTGGCCCTGGAACATCGTCCTGGTTCTGCAAGAGTTTCTAAAGAATTGTGCCTCGCAATTCTCCTTTGAAGTGGCCATACTTCTCTCTTACATAGGTGATCTTTATCTTATAGAGTAACCCGCGTTTACTTAACCGAATATTATGTATTCAAACTTGAAATCCCTGTATTCGTCAAAGATCATTAAAAGCATAAAGCTTAGTCTCGTACCTTACGGGTCTCACTGTTTCATCATCATAGAAATAGGCCAGGGGTTACCCCCACAGTGATTTGGTCATCATGATTTAGTTGTCCCATTGAACCAAGTTCTTGGGATCTCCAGTCAGCAAGGTTGGGTGTCCACCATGACGCCGTTAAGCAATAGGCAAGGCCCATTCCTCTCAATGATTTGACAACTATCTCTCGGTCTAACTAGATTCCCTTGACTTAAACAGATTCACTCAGTTTAACCATCTGGTTAGTGGATCCAAACATTATCATTTAACTTTACATAGTCAATCATGATAATTCTCGTTGAGAATAGTTGTTTAATGGTATTATGTCCTCATCATAGATGTGAGACATACCATTTCATACACAATAATGTGATCTCCCAATTTGCATATTGATTACACGATATATGCATATTGAAGACACATTTTCCTTGTCATTTAGGAATATCCTTACAAAGTGGCTACTCGGCCTTTTAACTGCATTTATTTTATGCACCAGACTCGTATTCCATCATGAATCGAGCTAAGTTTAGGATTTCCATGACACGACTGCTAAGTGTGAAATGTATTCTCGAATGACTTTTAAGTTCTTAAAGTCAAATATCTAATTTACATACTATATTCACATAGTACAATTAGATATCTTTCGTATTGAAGTCCAAGCTCACGAGCACATATCATACACCTTAAATCTCATTGCAATCACTTCCAAGTGACCAATTTCCATTGTACTCGTGCATCTACCCAGTTTACCAACTGTGTAGCCTATGTCTAATTTTGTACAATTTTAAAAAGTACAACAGACTTGCAATCCTTCTTGAGAGATCCTTGTTCATCTACGCTTGGATATATATAAATCCATTCCAGCTATGACAACTTTAGCTTCGTTGACCTCTTCAAAATTCACATCACCAACATGTGACATGTATCATCTAAAACTTTTAAAGTCACGAAGATTGTAATCTTCAAATCAAAACTTTTCAATCTCATCAAGATTTTCAGAGATGATCCTCTTGTCATTACTTCTCGTAATGATCAGATCACTCACATGCAATCAATTATGACTTGCATATCATGTGTAAATAACACATGCACACTTGTCAATTCTCTGATTTTGAATCAGTTTGACATCTCATATTGACATATTTCATATTTATGAAATAACTTTACTAGTTATTACTTAAGGCTTCACTTGTTATTGATATTACCAGCTTTTAGCGTCCCAAAAAACCAGCAATTTCAGTTTGCATCATTACCGAGTTTAAGCGTCCTTAAACTGGCAATCCTTATTCACATAGCAACCAATATTGAGCGTCCTCAAAATGGCAACCATGTCATTTATTTGAAGCCATTGCTTATCATAGCAATATCAAATTTAATATGCCATTATTTCGTGTCAATGTTGTTTCACTCAACATGATCACCGAAAATACAGATTTTCTACTCTTGCTTTATCTAGAGCAACCCTCGGGTTCATGTAAATAGATATTTCTCCAAATATCTATTTAGAAAGACCATCTCAATGTTCATTGATGCACTTTTAAATTTCACTATACGATAATTTTAGTATCATCTTAATGAACCTTATTCTCAAAACTCGAGAATATTTCATAAATTATATAAGGTCATCACTTTCGACTGTAATATTTTTTTGTATCAGTCTGACCTTATACTTCCTTCAGACCCAGATATATTTTCCCAATTTAAAATTTCATCTGGGTCCTAATGCTTCTATCTCGTAAGAAGATCTATATATTTTTTTTTTAAACAAGATTCTGTCAAACAGAACCACTCTCTCTATTTCTTAACATCCTTTCCCCCACAAAGGACATAGAGAGAACATGCACAATCCATTTTCTAGTACACGTGCTAGAAAATCTTGATTTATTGACTCTCAGTAATAGTCAAATTTTCTCTTGATATATTCACTTATCAAGAAATTATACGTGAAGCGCATTGCTTCTATTAAATTTACGAGTTCACCTTCAAGCAAATTATCAAGACATTCGGGACTAGCAATTATCCAAGTCTTTTGCTCTCTGCAGGTTCATCCTCACATTCATCCAATAACTCGTAAGTTCATTTAGATGACTTTTAATTACAGATCTACTAGGATCTACTAGCTTATCGCATAAGCATTCCTAAACTCTGTAATAGTATTCTTACGAATCTAAAAAATTAGATTCATATATCGGATATTATTAGACTCAACCATTGTCTATGTATCCATCCAAAATATCTCAATTGATTTTGGATCTCATGCTACCAACAGAGGTATTGGTATCAAGTTTCGAGATACCCCCACATTTCAATTATTTTCAAGAATGTTTCATTACATTCCACTATTCATAGAAAATTCAATAATTTTCTATTTTAGATACCCCCACAATTTTAATATTTTACAGAATGTCAGAAAATATTCCAAAACTAATAGGAAATTTAATTATTTCCTTCTGTGGTATCATGTTTAAGGAACGATTAGCCCTTCGTAACTAATATCCTCAAATTCAGTGATAGTCTGAGCTGATCACAATCGTTTTGCATCTCTCTCAAAGCGCAACTCAAGCCTGCATCTATTCCATTTATATAATGCGAGTAAGGTGCAACGACCTCATGAATATTCACGTTGCAAACAGAATTTGCCCGGTGATTATTCATCATCAAATTTATTCACAACCATCTTAATTATCTGTATTAAGTTGGATTTACCCTTGAGTTTATAGAGCACACATCTCTCTATTTAGCTTCAATATTGACTCGACTACGAGTACGAGTGACAAATGTTTTACTATCAAACTAGACAGTAAACACGTATCGTGTCACTACCTCTCATCTGAGCAGGTTTTACGTTATTCATTAAAACCTATAAGATTTTAATATCATGTTAAAAGAACTTCCCGTAGTTCTTATCATTAAAAATTCAATTACCGAATTTCTCGAAAATATTTACATGGTTCACACGAACCTACATTTATGGCTCACCTACTGGTACAACCAGAAAAGGCCCAAGGAAGAACATAAATCTTCAATAAACCCACATTCAGTGATCCTTGATCAACTGATGCGTTAGGGTTAACAACTTTTCGGATTCTCTCCGAAGTTCAGCATAAATACTGATATCAATATTCGCCGTATTAAGTATCACATGGATCACTATAATAGGCTCGTGTGTCACTGCCGCAGCAGACCGACACCAACACGTGAAATTACTATTTAACTGGAGGAAAAATCCAACCAGAAAAATATAATTTATGTGCCGACCCATAACCTATACTCCAGGCCCATTAGGTTTTTTAATGTGGAGAATCCTGAGCAATTGTAAATCTGGTTCACTTCAGCTGCCCACCTCGTCACATTATTTAACAACAAACATGTTACTGCATTCTATCCAGTATTACAAGTTTGTGATATAACTCCATTATTAAAGATTAAACAATAATAATTGATGCCTTATCATCACTCAACAATGATTAAAAAATTAATCACCAAATAATCAAGTTCCATCATGAAGGGTCACATTTATGTAGCCATATCATTTAATTGCATAGCAATATCATGTTATGAACTTGCAAACATGCATGTAAACTATAGCATATATGATTCTTGTATCAGTGTACTAATAATTCCAAAATCAATTCAGAATTAAGAAATCAATCACCATGTTAACAAAACATAATAAACTATCCATTAATAGCAAAAACATGGACGAATTATAAATTTGGATTTAATCTACCAATTTATAATGATCAACCCGAAAGAGATGTCACCAAATATGTCCACTTGAATATAAGTTGATCATAAATCAATAACCATTAAAGCATCAATAGCCTTATAAGAAACCAATTATCCAACAACTTTGTGCTTACTTTTACCTCGTACCTGTTATGCTTAAACAAAGCACCACTTAAAATCAAATTTATATTAATTTCAAGCACATGGCAACAAGTGATCAAAGAAATTAACGCACTAAATTTAATTTAATTAATGAGGCAAATAATGGCCACTCATATACCCATAAATAAATCCAATTTAAACAATCAAATTGACTTTTGCGTCTACTCACAAGAAAGTATGAAAATTGAAGATAACTGCTTTAAGATTGTTATCAATCTTGTACGATAAAGACATTGTTATATATATATATATTGAATATATAACTACTTCACAAAAACATTGTTAATTCTTAAATCACATAAGCATATGAGAATTAACAATTAAATTAGGAGAAGGGTTTGAGAAAACAAACAGAGATTGGATTTAATCTCGAGTCCAGAAAACTGTCTCCTTAAAGCAATTTCGCCCCGCACCATCCGTGTTTAGCGACCTGCTTCCCAGGATAAAACGAGATACTAGTATAATCGATAGATCGAATATACTCTCAGCGAACTTGAACTGAGCCCGAGAACTATCACCGGAATATTGGAAAAATTTAATACTAAAGAGACCGAGAATGAAAGAGATGACTCTTATTTCCTAGACTTAATAAAACTGGTGCCCTAAGACTCTATTTATAAAGAGAGGCTTGAAAGGACTTGTTTTTCTTTTCGATGTGGTACATGGTATTTATAAGAAAAACTAAGGAATAGGTTTGTGCTACTCTCGATGTGGTACAAAACCACTTTTCATATTAAAAGGTAAAACTTTGGAACATCAGTTCTCATTCACCTTTTACTCATTTTGAGCGTGTTAATATGCGTTGAAATCCCCTCGAAGAGAAGAATACGTTCCAATAAATACACACCACTAACACATAATGTGTCTCACTCATATAGAGTCTCAAAATGATTCACAACTTAGTCTAAAATACTAAGTTTGTCCAACAAATTGTACCTCTTTTCTCTGTCTCGTGCTCGCCAAATTTGATTTCCCGCTTTGTTGCTGCTTTGATTATTATAACTACTTATTTTGTTGCTTTTCTGGTATGCGACTTCCTTCTTATGATAATAATATTAACAGTATCAGTTTGTAGGTAGCTCTTTTAAACCTGGTTTGTTGGGTTCAGCATAGTTGAACTTGGATATTATAAGTGCAACAAATCATAAAAAACCAAACAAATTTGGCCAGGCAACATCACCTACTCCAGATTATGAAGTCCATAAAATGTTGTTACCCAAGCCCAACAGAGTCCAAAAAATGTCAGTACTGCATCGTGATTCATGCAAATAGACAGTTAATCGAGAATATTGTACATGTACGTTATATAAATAGGGTTCAGATCCTTGATAATCGGTGACTGTAATCATTTATTTGTTAAAAAATTTGACAAAGTAGACTTAACGGTTAAAGTTAGGTGAACGGAGAGAATTACTTCACTCAATGCACTTTTTTCTTTGTTCGTTATTTTTAAAATTTTATCTAATCACGGACAGATGATTTGTATTACATGTCCTATATCAGGACCCATCAATATATAGTTGTAGAGACTAAAATGCTGGCTTCACTGCAATACTTCACTGTATTGACCAACAGCCATTTCTCAAATTCTCTGTTATACATCACACAAGTAGCTTCATGCCTTGGATAGTCCCGAAAAATCCCCAGGCAGATGAAGAAAACAAGAACGATGATGAGGAGCTAAACATGATTGTATGCAGTCAGTTGCAACTGAAGCGCGATCCTAATGATAAACCAGGTACACTAACCAAGGAAGCTGTCCTCCGTCGCATTCGTCACAGAAAGCGTGTCAATAAGTTCCGATCGCTTCTCAGATCTTTCTTCCCTTTGGCGAAAAACACAACTTGCGCAACTCGTGATCATGATATTACTCAAAACAACCACTAATGTACACTAGTAATGTTCTTGTACCTTGTAGTATCCAATACTCATAATGATCTGCAAATATGTAATTTCTATATTTTCTTCTTGTTGCTTTTGAAATAATTATGAAACTAGAAATTCAAGTAAAGCTGTCTAAACAATGTGTCATCATACTATACTAGTATCTTTTTTAGTGGATAGAAACTGGATAGACTTAACTTTTAGAATAGAGTAAATGTAATAGTTCATTTTTAGGCCAGTTTTTACCCTTTAATTTGTTCCAGATTCTCAATCACGTCTAACTATTATTCTCCTAAAAAAGAAGATTGATTATTTAACATTATCTCTACTATATTCTTCGAAAACCATGTCTACGAATATATGAGTTTTTCCAGTCAAAAAGGAACACAAGTACCCTACAAGGGCATCAATCGAAAAGAAATGGCAATGAATGTGTTGAACATGTACAAAATCCGTAGAACCGCTAGCACACTCGTATCCACGGAACATGACAGCCCACTTACTTCCGTGTCTCCAAATAGATACAAACTTGTGACCTTGAAATAGTAATCCTCTAAAGTCACGCTCTAAAACCAACCGGGACATCAGTCTGTTAAATATATGATCCTATTGGGGTATTTATCTAATATCTTAAGATTTTAGATGAGCTGGAAGTCGTTTTACACGAAAAGCCAATCCACATAATTTTATACGTTGAGACCTTTTGAAGAGCAGTAGATAACAAGTTTGCCAAAATTCTCTGCAATAGTTGGGTTTTTATTAGTACCCAGATCATGCATTACTTTGGCAATACATAAAACAGATTCTCAACCTCAAAACCCTTTTCTAATAACCTAGGGCGCCACTAGAGCTTAAGCATCTGAAGCAACATATCTTCGCGGAGGCTCACTAGCTTCATCCTAACAAACCAAACTCACCGCTCATCCCAGATGTAATGACTACCACGTGTTCTGAAATATATTTTACGTTAGGTCCAACTACTAAGTGAGTCATTGGGCCTGACAACTTACTTATAAGCCACTTATGGCTTATAAGCCCGTAACAACTTATCGACGAGTGTTTTTCGACCCAACTTATAAGCTGAATTTACAACTTATAAGCTGATAAGTTGAAAGTTGGCAGTGACGTACTTTTTTCCAACTTATTTTCATTTTTTCACTTTTTTCTAAAGTTTTGATTTTTAAATATAAATTTTTAAATATTTTCTAATTTAAAATTCATGAACTAAGATAATTGTAGTTAATAATTATTTGTTTTAAATTATTTAAGTAAAAAAACTTCTGACTTATAAGTAAATTTATCCAAACACTTATAGAACTTATAAGTATTTATCAACTTATCACTTATTTCACACTTAATCATTTTAAGTTATAAGTTACTTATTTTAAGATTTCCCAAACGGGCACATTATACTACAAAGATGTCATTTAGAACGAGGTGCTCCTCTCTCAACAACTTCGATCATGTTACATATATGATTCTATTGGGGTCTTCCTCTAACACCTTATGATCCTATTGGGGTCTTACTCTAACACCTTAAACTTTTAAATGAGCTGGTTACTCAACAGATGAGAATTGGTCTCATGTTTCGGCGACGATATTAGAGGAGTGACATTACCACGATGGTTTAATTGGTAATTGTTTTTCGTTTTGTTGTCTGGTACTTGAGTTAAACACTAAAAAAATGACTGTCACATAAATTAATTTGTTTAAATTTATAGTATAACATTTGTCGAAATTTAATTTTATTGACGACATATTACAATTGTAGAATTGAATTATGTTAAATGAATACCGATAAACGAATAATTTTGTCAAATTAATACTTTTTTCTAGTTCCGACATAATAGAGATAACGTATTTTTAATTTCGATAAATGAAGAGTGTCGTTAAATGAATAACATATTACTCCAAAATCCAAATCAGTCGAAAATATACATATTACTTTTTTTATCGTAGGTAATCCGCAGCCGCTACCCTTCGGGTGCGAACTGGCTAAACCTTACGGGCTCACACAATAGCCTGCAAAATACGTGAACCAAGATAAACCGTAATAAGCGTCAGGCTCTGACTCAGAATGCATAAATAACAAAATGAAAATTATTAATTAGTTCATATATCATGCTTAAATCCAAGAGTTATATAATTTTTTGAGGTTTTTTTGCCAGAATATAATTTTTTGAGTTAAAATCGTTAAAAAATAGTCAATTTTGTACATAATCCGATATATATATATATATATATTATATTAAGATAAATGAGTGAGTTTTGAACGTTTATTAACAAAATTAAGTCATTCTATTAGTTCAATTTTTTTTGTCCATTTTCATTTTTTGAAATTTTTATATCAAATCCTAATTTGACTGAATCTAACCCGAGTTATACCAAATTTAGTTAGAGCTAAACTAAAGAGGGTGTATTGAACTTGGATTTTAATGAATTATATATAATCCATGAATTTTAATAAATTATATATGATTTTGATTTTACGCGGATCCTAAATAAAATGTCGTAGAGTGTCGTAGAGTTGATGAAGAGTATTTGGGATTTAAAAACAATCTTTCAAAATCTCATGAATTATGGTGGAATTTCAAAAATCATAAAATAAATTGAACAATCCCCAAAATCCATCATTTTACGAAGTCCAAAAAAATCCGTCAGTACCATCAGATTTTAATGTATTTTAAATAATCTCAGTTTCATACCATCATATTTTTAAGCATAATTTAAAATCTTGATTGAATACCACCAGATTTTGTAGTACTCCCTCTGTTTTTTTATATGTCATTTGATTTTTGTGCACACATTTTTAAGTCCATTGACCACATAGTTAAAATAATAATTTTTAAAAATTTCTTTTTCTGAATTAAAGATTTAGTTATATATTTTTATTCATAAAAAGAAAATTTTAAAAATTAATATTTTAACTATGTGGTCAAAACACTTAGAAATGTGTGCACAAAAGTTAAACATCATATAAAAGAAAACAGATGGAGTATAATTTAAAATACTAGTTGAATACCATAAAATTTTGATAAATTTTTTAAAATCTCAGTTGAATATACCTGGATTTCATGAATGAAAAAAATCTCTTAAAATCCCGGTTCAATACACCCCCTAAAAATCAAAATTATTATCCTGAGTATGAAAAAATAGCTCGAAAATAAATTAGAGTAATCCCCAATCGGCCGGCTATTTTTATAATTAGAAAGATGGATAAAAATTGTAATGGGTCGGGTATGTTGTAGTCAAATTGTTTAATCAGGCCCTAATTGAGGGGCGAAAAGGGTAACAGGGTTTAGGGTTTAAGAAGCCAAGAATCTTGGAGAAATGGGTTTGCAATGGGGTTGTTGTTGTTGTGCTCAAAGTCCTGCACCAAGAATCTTGACTAGTGGCTTGCACTTCTCTTCTCACACTGTATGTCTTTTCTCTTTTATCTTCTCTTGTCTTTCGTATATGCTTTCGAGTTTTAATCTTTTGTTTTTCAGGCATTTCATTCCAGTAAACAGCCCATTTTCGCTCCCAAGAGAAGTCGATTTCTTCCGGGGTTTCGTGATGTATCGAAATGTATGTTTTCTGTAACTCTGTTGAACTTGAGACTCTAATGCTTGGTTAGGTTCAGAAAATGAACTGAAAAGAACAATTATAAACAAAATTAAATAGAATAGTGAGAGCGTGAATTTTTATGTGATGAGGTTTGTGACGAACCCGAGTAGAATTAGGGATAAGTCGATTATTTGCAAATTTGTGGAATTAGTTCTATTATATTTTTGTAAAAATTGAATGGAGGAATGGAGAATATGAATATTTACCTGCAAACGTTTCTGCTTATTCTATTTATTCTATCAGACAGAGCTTAATAATATGCGCTTGTCGTGATGATTTTGGTAGCCGGTGATTATGAATGGTTATGTCTATGATTATCAGTTAGATGAGCTTAAGGTTTTTGTTTTGGGGAACTAGATGCAGATAATAGAAAAAAAAATTGGAAAGAAAGAAGAGTAGATTATATTGTATGAAACAGTCACTTTCCCTTCATTAATGAACTAATGTTGTCTGCATTAAGCTTTTGTTCAGCATCTCTGGTGGTGTCCGGATCGAGGAGAATTAGTGAGTATTTACTACCACCCTTGAGCAGAGGATTCATTGTATCTGCTTCTACCTCTAATCAAGAGGTAGAACTGAGTTCCGCGGAACAGAAAGATGTTGCAGTTTCCGGGGTCGAACCATTTCGCGGCAAAGCAGGTTCCATTTCATTCAGTGGATTGACTCATCAATTGGTTGAGGAAGGAAAATTGGTGTCTGCGCCATTCAATGAAAGTGCTGGTTCATTATTTTGGGTTTTGGCTCCTGTTGCACTTATGTTATCATTGGTGGTCCCTCAGTTCCTTGCAATAGCAATTGATGGTTACTTTGACAGTGAACTGACTGCTGGTACGCCACCTAATGCACTTTAATTCTCTCTTGATGCATTTTGGTTTCACCAGTTTTAAATATATAAGTTTTGGTTGTTATCAAGACTTTTTGGTGGATTGTTTTTTGTGTCAGTATATAGTGTGATAAAAACGCATCTCTATGTTAAATTTTGATATGCTGCTTCTTTATGCTATGATCATTTGCTAGAACACATGTATTAGATGCAAATAATTTGTAAGATGTACACGTTTGGATTTATGGTCTGTTGGTAAGTTTTCCGCCCACTAATTTGATTATATGATGTGTTTGATTAGTTATATACTTATATGTTATGCGGGCACCATGGTCATGGTAAAATCTATGTTAAAATACTGCAACTAATAGTAGAGCAATGGTGTCTATTATTTGGAATGTTTACAAGTTACAAGTAGTCTAAATACTGCCATCATTAATCACAATTGAGTTTTTTTTTTTTATCTTGGTCACCATATCCTAAAAGTGATTTTCATCAATTCTCTATTTGTCAACATTGAGCTCTTAAAAGTCATACTTTAACAAGGTAAATGTTGAATTGAGATACTTATGTGACTTATCCTGGCCAAGACAACGCTGCAGTAATTCACCTGTAGAATTAAGGTTCCTTAAGTTTAAGAATTATGTATGTTCTTGTTTTCTTCCAACTGTATTTTCCCACCTCAAAATTTTTTAAGCCTTATGTACATAAACGCACAAAATGCCTATCTCCAAGAGTGTTTATTTGTACTCAAGTGGAAACAAGTGCAAACAATTCCAAATTTCAATTGGAACTATACCTAATAGGGTAGTTAGAATGAAACGGCAAGGAATGCTCAAAAGATATGTTATAGCTGGGAAGTAGATTATAAAATATTTTATGATAAAAATCCATTTGTTTTATTATCTTTTGTAATATTGTTGTGATGTTAAGTAAATGAATTGAACTGTAGTCAGATAGTAGCTCTTAATCAAGTACTTGACAAGTAAAAATTTAATTTAATACATACTGTTTGTGTGTCTCCATGTCCATGGTGCTTGTTATTTGAGTGTAAATGTGGGTCTGAAGATGAAACGATTAAATACATAGGTGGTATTAAGCTGTTAATGGTTAAGTTTCTGCCTTGCGACTAGTATTTTGTTTCAATATTTTAAAGAGAAGGCATATTATATAGCCTTACCCAGCTACTACAACAGGTATAGACAGTAATAAACTTCAGAGAAACAGAATGGAAGCAAGTTTGTTCCAAATGCTCGCTTGACTTATGTTGTATCCAGAGATATTAGTAGTGGTTGTCTGTTTTACTGCACCATTAATTCTTGTAACTACTCTGCAGATATTGTGAGTTCGATCTGTTCAGAGTTCATATTTTACATCGGGCTGGCTACATATTTAAACGTGACTGATAGCACTCAAAGACCATACCTTCAGTATAGCCCAAAGAGGTGGGGCCTAATCACAGGTCTCAAGGGATACTTATCGTCTGCATTCTTTACAATGGGATTTAAAGTTTTTGCACCTCTCTTTGCCGTCTATGTCACCTGGCCAATGATTGGCTTACCAGCACTTGTTTCAGTTGCTCCTTTCTTATCTGGTTGCCTGGCGCAGTTTGCATTTGAGAAATGTCTAGATAAGCGTGGATCATCTTGTTGGCCTCTGGTGCCTATTATATTTGAGGTATGACATATATAACTGATTTATGTTACAGGAGATAAAATGAGACTTGATTGACGGAAACTTTGGAATATTATGCAGGTATACAGAATATACCAGTTGACCAAAGGTGCCCAACTCATCGAAAAATTGATGTTTGCAATGAAGGGACTTCCTGTTACACCACAAGTTCTGGAAAGAAGTGGAGCCCTGGTCTCTATTATGGTAACTTTTCAGGTCCTTGGTATGGTTTGCCTCTGGTCACTGTTGACTTTTCTTCAAAGGCTCTTTCCTTCTAGACCCGTTGCAGAAAATTACTAATTTATCCCAAGAGTTGTAAATCTTATTCCTACGCTTTTACCATGGATGCATGCACAACTCAGTATTTAGATGTCTCGAGATGAGAATGAGAAGTGTTATAGCAAGCCGAGTTGCCCTGCTGAACTGGTTGATGGATGTAACAAATCTGTAGTTGGCTGTCTGTTTGAACATATGCTTTGTATCAAGAATTTGACATTGCTGGTTCTCCAAGGAATTATATTTTTCTATATTTTTGTCTTATACATATACGTGCTGGTTACCTTTAGTATCGTCGAGAATTATTGGCTGAAATGATTTGGGGATGGGGGGAATTGCTATTTCTTCATGTGTATATTTAGAGCTAATTGATACTACTTTATAATGCACTGCAGTAGGTAGTTCAGTAGTTGCGTGTTAATTGCTGTTGCGAAGACGAGGAATTGGCAAAAGCGAGCCCAAGGATTGGCATACCGAGCTTTATAAACAAGGCCAAGTTACATGGTGTACACCAAATTCGCTTGTCAAGGTTCAGACCTGAGAACAGGCCAATTTGTCCCTCTTGCGACGATGTTGGCCACCTTGTCGGACGGGGGTGTCTGACATGTGCCGCTGTTTAAATTTGTCTGACTTTTACGACGAATGTGACTGTCTCTTTTGTAAATGCATTTAGGAGCTGTTTGGTTTTAGATTTGGTATCAAGTTGAAATTAAGAATTGGGTTAGAATAATACAGGAATCAAGTGAATAGAAATGGGATTAAAGTGGTATAGGAATCAGCTATTATATACGATATTATGTGTTTAATTTAGTGTTGGAATGAATAATTTTTAATTTAAATATTTTATGTCAATAATTTTAATTCAATATACTCCCTCTGTCCCTCCCATTTGTTTACACTTTCCTTTTTTGGATGTCCCTTCCAATTGTTTACATTTCAAAACTTTTCAAAAATGGTAAGATTTTTATAATTTTTAAAATAACTATATCTACTACTTCTCTCCACTATACCCACTTTATACAGATAATATTAATCGGTCTCATTACTATACTCACTTTTTTAACTTTCCTCCACTATTTTATCATTTTTCTTAAACTCCGCGTCCCACCTAAACATTTGGGAGGGACGGAGGAAGTATTATTTATGTTGATATATTTTTTGTTCATAGACTATATTTGTATTAAATATTTACATTTTATTATTTATATAAGATTTAAAATAGCAAAATTAAAGTTAACACTCATACTTCTTCATGGTACCAAGATTGAAATAATCGAAACACCTCGAAAATTTGACTGGCCAAACAACAGCCGAATATAGAGGGGTAGGTTTGTAATTTAGATAATAACACCTTAAACCCTAAAGAGAGTGAGAGCTGGCCGCCTCACTCTCACCCACGCCTGCCTATATATTCAACTGTATTCTCCAACTCTTCCGTCACATCGCAGTCGCACCTCTTTATTTTTTTTATTCTCTCTTCTTCTCCGTTTCTTCTTGATGGGTTTGTTTGTTTCTAATTTCTAGTTAAGTAATACTAATTGTTTTCTCTGTATTTGTGAATATGTTATAATAATTATTTATTTTAAGTCTGGGGGATTGGATATTCTCAGTGATGATGAACCATGATGACGAGTCCGATATTTCCATTCAAACCTTGACGACAAAACGAGGCATTTGTCTGAGAGGCTATCCATCCCCTTAATCTTTAATTTTTTTTTGATTTTCTTATAATTTTTTTATTACTACTGTTTTTTATTTTGTTCTGATCTGGTTTACATCTGTGATTGAAGAGTTATGTTTTGTGTTTGTTTCAAAAGCTGCCTGAATTTATCAATTTACACGATATTGAATTTGAGTTTAAGCCAGTGGTGATTTAGGCAGAATAATCGTGGTTACGTATTTTGGAAATCGAAATTTTGGACGAGGCATTGAATTGTGATTTTATCGGACGAAAATTTTAAAGTTTGGATGGTGTATCAGCGATTTATTATGAATTTAACAAATATTTAGACTAATTTTTGAATAATTTATCGACGATTCTTGAAAAGTTAACAATAACCATGAGAACAACCTATACATGTGTTATTGAAGTATAGCGAAGGGTATATTGAACTTGAACAATTTGTCACGATTGTGATTTTCAAGTCTCTTAACAATATTTGCTCTAAACCAAAGACATGTAAAAAACGTTTTAAAATACAATATTTCAAAGAGTATATTGAACTATTTCAGCGGCATGTTAAAAAATTGAAGAATAGATAAAGGAAGTAGAAACAGAGAAAATCTTTATAATGAATTTGTATTGAGGTTTTTAAAAGAGATAAATTCATGGGCTAAAATCACGTTTGGATTCGTTGAAAAAGGATTGGACAGCTATAAATAATTTTTTAAAAGGACATGGTTGATTGGTTTTAATTTTTTTTTATTTTATCGATTAATCCTCTTGAACATAATTGATCCGAATTTTAAAACTCGATTATTTCATTTGTATATTGGAAATAAAAAAATTTATATTATATAGAATTATAATTAAATTTAAATAATTATAAATTATATAATATAATAAGAGAAAACTGGTGTAATATTTTAAGGGTAAATTTGTAGATATAAACACGACCCCATATATTTAAAAAAATACCTCTATATTACACTTGTTTTCTTTTAATCTCAGGCATGTTTCCGAGATCATCCTCAGGTAGTAATCCCATGTGATAGTTTTTTTTGAAGGTAAATGAATTTCATTAAACAGAATAATCAGAAGATAATGTCTCCAACAACAACTCTGGAGGAGACAAGAACACATTATAGCAATTAACCAAACATTGTACTCTAGCCATAAGATGAGCCAATTGGTTTTTTTGCTTCTTAACATGGCAAAGAGAGAAATCTACTCTACTCCCTAGCCTTACTTGACACCATTCAAATACATGACCAACATCCAGATAATACAATACTGAGTACCATTGTTGACAGCTTTCACCACCCCCTCTGAGTCACACTCTATGGTTACGTTTCTTAAATTAAGCTCCTCAAGCCATTTAAGCGCCTCCTGTACACCTCTCGCCTCAGCCTCCAATACTGTAACCATCCCTAAGAATCGCATGTTCTTGCCTTGTACAAACCTTCCCCTGTCATCCCTGATCACCATCCCTACAGCATACGAAGAATCACCCATCACTACTGAAGCGTCCACATTCAATTTAAAGCAACCTCTAGAAGGAGGTGACCACTTCATGTCCTCCTGCCTGTCATATCTTCTTGTCACAGTATTGAGTACATATTTCCTTTTCTTCGCTTCTTGCCATTCCTTTATTTGCTTCGTGCTGATTTCCAGCGTAACAGAAGGCGTGATATTCTTTCCCTCCCAAACTTTCTGATTCCTCGCAAACCATATCCCCCACAGAACCTTTGCAATTAGCTCACAAGTCTCAGCATTCTCATTTTTAATTTTATCCAGCAGCCATGGTGGAGCTTCTTCAACCCTTTGCATATCATACACTAGACCTGCTTTGCTCCAACACTCAAAAGCAAATCGACAATCAAAAAATACATGAAGCAAGTGTTCCACGTCCACATTACATAATGGACACATTATTGTTGTGTTAACACCTTTGCTTCTTAGCAGATTTCTAACAGGAATAGTATTAGTGCAAAAACGCCATAAGAAGGTTCTGACCTTGTGTGGAACTCGTAAATTCCACAACTTATTTCATCCTGTCGAGTTGTTGGATTCTATATTATCTGGAAACTGAGACAACCAGAATTGATACCCCGTTTTCACTGAATACTCCCCAATGTTGGAAGCCATCCAGGCTACTTTGTCTCTGGCCCTGTTTTGAGGTATCCTTGTTTAAAGAATTAACTGAACATCAGAATCATGAAAATCTCGTTGTACCTTATGCACGTCCCAATCATTGGTTTGAGGACGGAAGTAACAGCTTACACTCTCATTTCTAATACCATTCAAATGATTATCCTCCACACAATAATCCCCCTTGCCCCTAAACCAAGGATCATGAAAAATTCTTATGTCTTTGCCATCTCCCAGAATCCAACGGAAACCCTTCTTTAACTGTTCTTTAGCCTCCCAAATCCCATTCCACACAAAACTTGACCCTGAACCTTTCTTTGCATTCAGAATATGATTACTTAAAAAGTAACGGGCTTTAAAGAGACGTGCCACCAATGAATCTGGGTTGCTGCATATCCTCCACACCTGTTTCCCTAACAGAGCTAGATTAAACCCATGTAAATCACGGAACCCCAGTCCCCCCTTGCATTTACTCCTCGCCATTTTGTTCCAGCCAAACCATCGAATTCCTTTTGCATTATTACCACCTGATCCCCACCAATAACCATTCATTAACCTTTCCATTTCTGTGCATAACGATTTTGGGATAAGAAAACAGGACATACTATACGCAGGGATAGATTGAGCCACATTTTTAATCATCACAGTTTTCCCAGCTTTAGACAGATTTTTGTGACTCCAATCCTGAACCTTCCTCCAAATTCTTTCCTTAATAAAGTTAAAAACCGACTTCTTAGCACGACCAATGAGTGATGGAAGCCCTAAGTACTTACTGTTACCCAAGTCATTACTTACTCCCAGTGTCCGCTTGATTTCAACCTGTTTATCCATTCTCACATTGGCACTGAAAAAAATCCCCGATTTCTGATAATTCACTGCTTGCCCAGAGTTACTTTCATATTTATTCAGCAAATTTCTTACTTCAACAGCTTCTCCCTCCGTGGCTTTAAAAAACAGAAAATTGTCGTCCGCAAAGAGTAAATGAGTGATCTTTGGGGCGTTAGCAGCAATCTGGCTTCTTGTTATCGAACCACCCTCAGCAGCATTGTTAATCAAGTGAGAAAGACCTTCAACACAGAATAAAAATAGATAAGGAGATAATGGATCTCCTTGTCTCAACCCTCGCCTTGGAATGATTGGCCCTACTAACTGACCATTAAAATTAACCATATAACTCACTGATCTGACACATAGCATAATCCACTTCACCCATCTCTCCGAGAATCCCATATCTTTCATTCGATTCTTTAAATAATCCCACCTGACCCTATCATATGCCTTTGAAATATCGAGTTTTAGTGCCACCTCCCCTTCTGAACCCCTATTCTTTCTCTTCATATGATGGAGCAGTTCAAACGCGACTAAAACATTATCTGAAATATTTCTGCCTGGTACGAAGGCAGATTGGTTTTCTGAAATTACACCCGGTAGAATAACTTTCAGTCGATTGGCTAGTACTTTGGCCAATATCTTATAAAGCACGTTGCAAAGTGCAATAGGCCTAAGATCAGTCAACTTCTCCGCATTCTCTTTTTTAGGAATAAACACAAGGGTAGTGTCATTTAAAGTTGCTGGAAACGATATCTCCTTCAGCCATTCAGTACAACACTTAAAAATCTCTGGACCAAGAATATCCCAGAAGTGCTGGAAAAATGCGGGACTATAACCATCAGCTCCTGCAGATTTGTCAGGGTGCATCTGACGAATCGCCTCAGATAACTCCTCGATCGTTATGTCTGCAGTAAGTTTAATATTATGCTCATCAGTGATCACCCTCCCTTCGTTTAATAGCTCATGTTCATCAACATCATTCCCACAAGCAAATACATTTCTGAAGTAGTCTACCACCATCTCATTCATGCCCTCCTTCTCCGTTACTTGCTGTCCCTCCTCGTTAATCAAATGATTAATATGATTCATCTTTTTCCTCTTCGTTGCTGCAGAGTGAAAGAATTTCGAATTCGTATCACCTTCAGTCAACCAAAATGATTTAGCCCGTTGTCTCCAGTATTGTTCTTCGTGAAATAACAAGTCATCTAACTTACTCTTCTCTGCAAAATACTGCTGGATCCCTACATCATCTATCCTGTCTTTTAGCATATCCAAAGCCTCCTTCTGTTTTTTTTACTTTATCCCTGAATTTATGAAAAAAATTCCTACCCCATTTCGCCAGAAAAGAAGATGCAGACAAAAGCTTTGGAAGCATGTGCATAACTGGTAGAGATTTCCAATACTCCGTGACCTCTTTCTTAAAGTTTGGTTCACTTAACCAAGTATTCTCGAACTTGAATCTAAATTGCTTCCTCGAATGATTTATACAAATAGGTTCCATAATTATTGGATCATGATCAGATTTGATAACATGAGCAACAGTTAACTTACAGAGAGGGAACTTCTGCCACCATTCAGAATTTGCGAATGCCCTGTCAAGCCGCTCTCTAACCCAATTTGGACTCCCTTTGCTTTTTTCCCACGTAAACTCACCACCCACCAAGTCCAATTCAGACAAGCCACAGTCCTCTATTGCCCTTCGAAACCCATTCATTAGATGCTGAGGATGTGGATGAGGACCCTTCTTATCAGCTTCAAAAAGAAGATCGTTGAAATCTCCAAATATACACCAAGGTAGATTATTATCGTGTGCCAACCTCCTCAACATATCCCACGCTTCCTGTCTACGCGATGCTTCTGGATATCCATAATAGCACGTTAGCCTCCACCCTATTCCTGCATTTTCCATCACATGAACATCTATATGGTTTAAAGATGAATCCACTACATTACAAGTTATTGATCGTTCCCATAATATAGCTAAACCTCCTCCTCTGCCAACCTTATCAACTGTAAACGAACTAGAATACCCAAACTTCTCCGCAATGCCTTCAATATCCTTACTAACAACAAGAGTTTCTGATAAGAAAATAAAATCTAGGTTACGAGATTTAATCAAATCTCCAAAAATTCGAATTGCACGGGGGTTACCCATACCCCTGTAATTCCAGCTTAAGTAATTCATAATGGACGGCTAGCTTGCCTCGCAAGCGTAGCCAAATCAGTGTCAGTGGTTGCTGAGAAATCCATTCCAGAAATCTCAGTTTCCTTTTGTGAAACATTGCCTCCAGTTTTCGTGATATTTGGTAGAGAAGCATCTACATCTATTATAACTCCTTTCTCTGAGTTACTTCTTGGCCTCTTTCTATCATTTAATTCCAGCCCATCTGTTTCTACCTCCTCAAGCCCAATAGATAAAAGCTTACTCAAACACGGCCCACTATCAGTCTCTTTCCCCCCGTTTTTATCATAAAGAATAAGATTTTTTGAATTTTCCCCCCCATCCATCCTAATTTCTCTCTTTGCAGTTGTGCCAGAATACTGACCTCCTTTATTCTCTCCCGTAGAATACGGAATATTGTTATCTCTCCCACATCTTGCCGCCCAATCCGCATCATCTTCTTCCCTCAACCAATTGCTACCACTCTGACCCCCACCACGCCGTGACGGTGCACGCAACCATGTGCCCCATTCCTTGGATGAACCCTCTCCTCTGCTATCCAACGTACGTCTGCAGAATCTCTCCGTATGGGAGACTAGACCACATGCAAAACAAAAGTCACCCAACCGTTCATATTTGCATGACACCACAAATTCTGACCCATTCTTCCTCTTTATTTTCTTCTTCCTTTTTAGTGGTTTTCTAACGTCAATCCGCACCTTAATACGCATATACTCTCTCCAGATGCTGTTGTTGTTTTTATTATCATACGTAATAAACGTACCAAAGAAATTCCCAAGTTGCACACCCACAGCTTCCGTCATAAATCCACTGGCTAGGTCATATATCTGAATCCACATATTCAGAGTCCATAGAGGCACTTTCAATGGTTCCTCACCTTCCGGTATCTCCTCGATTAACATCATCGCGTTATTTCATTTGATCCGAATATAATTTTTTTTTATTTTAACGATTAATCCTCTTGAACATAATTGATCCGAATTTTAAAACTTGATTATTTCATTTGTATATTGGAAATAAAAAAATTTATATTATATAGAATTACAATTAAATTTAAATAATTATAAATTATATAATATAATAAGAGAAAACTTGTGTAATATTTTAAGGGCAAATTTGTAGATATAAACAAGATCCCATATATTTACAAAAATACCCCTATATTACACTTGTTTTCTTTTAATCTCAGGCATGTTTCCGAGATCATCCTCAGGTAGTAATCCCATGTGATAGTTGTATGTTAACTTATAAAATATTACTAAATTAAGGATTTTAAAATTAAATACAATTTAAAATATGAAGTGCATCATAGTTTTCCTCCAATTAATCCTTTCGACTCTCCGAATATCAGTACTTTGACCAATCTCTTCCGATTCACGATTTTTATAACATCATCAAAGGATTACAATCTCATGTTATTTTTTTTTAAATTCATTTTTCCTAAAATAATAAAATAATAAATTGTTTTACTACAAATGAAAATGTGTTATACACGGCCAAACACTTAAGTTTAAATATTGGTTTAGTTGTAATTATTTTAATTAAGTTTTAGTTTAAACTTTAAATCTTTACAATTTTAAGTTATGTGGACAAATTTCGGTATGCAATTGTTTACATGCAAATGAGCAAGACGCTTTACATATAATCACATGTCAAATGAATCTGCCCAAGTTCTCTTTCTCCATAAAATCATTGGTATTTATAATCCCTTTTGTCCCACCGGGTTCTTGTATTAAAGGACGGGGCTCGACATGCATTTTATAGTTTACGATAGCCTTGCAATGCGTACCATTGAGACAATTTTGAAAGAGATTAGAAACAGAGAAACAGAATGCTTAAGACTTAAGAGTTAAGACATACATACTGCTACTAGTTCGCAATGTAGCTACGCAGTTTGCTGTTGACAAGTAATGTACATACATGGAGGTAGTGTAATTGCAGAGCTTGCTACAATTACTAATATAGGCAAATGGCTTCTTCCTGCACGGCCCATCAAAGAACCGTATATATTTTTTGCTAACTACATTTTTGTTCTCTTTCAATATGCTTAATTCAGATTCAGTTTCAAGTTTTCCAGCATATGTTATAACGTGTTTGCTATGAATGCTCTTCCCAAATAATAACGCCTAGGTGATTGTTAGATGTTTTACACGAAAGATATACTCCATCCGTCCTTTTGAATGCTCTTTCCAAATAATAACGCCTAGGTGATTGTTAGATGTTTTACATGAAAGATATACTCCCTACGTATTTTTGGTAAATTTTGAAATATAAAGAAATAGATGAGTCATTCAAAAAGGAAAGTGTAAAGAAATGAAAAGGACGGAGGAAGTATAAATTTACGCCATACATTTAAAAATTTAACAGCCAAACTAAAAAGCTGCTAAATTTCAAAAATTTGGAACTATCGAGAGAAATATTTCCCTCCATCTATGAATATATTTATCAAAGCTAAACTTACAACGTCAAAATTAATTTTCATTTTTTTATAATTTTAGGATCATAGAGGTTATTATTGTCACGACTCACGAATACGTAGAAATATCACATTCAACGACACAAGTATAATTAAATATGGTGTGGCAATATTGGATATGTCCCGAAACCCGACTCGAATCGTAAACCGATTTACTGAGAGAATACTCGAAAGTTAACCGAACACGACTTGCACAATTCGAAAGTGACCCGAAATGACCCGTTATTAAAAATTTCATTCATTTTCACTTAAATATTTGTTTTCATTTGATTTTAGATAATTTTAACTTGACCTGAAATTAACCTGTTTACAAATACGAACACGGCCTGAAACCCGAAAACGTCACCCTTATAATTAAACAATTTAAGGGGATGGTTAATCGTTGTAATTAAGCAAACAATTCATAACAAGACTTTGCTTCCTATATTTGTAACATACTTGTCCTTGCATATGCAAGTGGACGGTCATTCTCATTTATAATTTCTCAGAAATTCAAAGGGAAAACGGCATCTAAGTTTACAACAAAGGGAATATAACATGTTTTATACTTTCCACACCTTGTACAAACGGTTCCAATTAGCTGACCAATACAAGTCCGCAAAAAGGCACCGAGTACACGTGTCCGGCTCACATTACTTCTTGACCAAACTCAATACTAATATGTCCAAAAATCAACCCAAGAAATCATACCAACCTCTTCAACAAATCATGCAGAAATGAACGAGGAAGATGAAAGCTGGGGAAGTAAAATAGCTGAATAATAGCCCACCCCACTACATGACAATTCCCTGCCAGTTTATACATATACACATTTGGCGAAAATTTGTCTTTTAGACGATTATGTGTTCGTAAACGTGTCAATTTACTGTTTCGTATCAATAATTTACTTCAATTTTGAGTCCTGTTTCGTATTGTGTCATACTTACCCTATGCTCTAATGCCTCGAATCTTCCAGGGTCATGAATATATAAATGCTAATCACATTCCCAATCTCCCCTCCACCATTCCAACCTGAACTTACCAATCTTCAACAAAAGGCTAATTCCAAAATATTGAAAAAATGGCCACCAATATTACCAGATTACTGGGGAATAACAGAGCTTTAGGTCATGGCAAAGCTTCTGTGTTCAACTCCAAAACTAGAGCAATGGAATCCACAAGTTTTTGCGTACTAAGCAAGACGGGTTTTCGAGGTGAGAAGATTGCTGGTGATGGTGAAAAGAAGCAACCTATGGCACTGAAGGCATCTGTTGCACTTGCAGATACAACTTCTACCTCCAAAACACTGACAAGTGAAGATGTAAAATTAGCTTTTATACTGGCAAATGTTAGTTCTTTGGTTTTCCGTGGTTTGAAGGCGATTACTTATAAACCAAGGCCATGGAGATCACATATTCAGACATTAATCGAAACTGTATGTTCATCTTCACTATCATTTTTTCTTTTCATGCAGAGGTTGTCGAGTGTTGGTGCTTTCATTGAACTTAAGGCTAAAATTTTATTTTATTTTTAATATATTCGATGCTAACCGTGATTCTGCTCATATATTCACAGAGTCTATGATCTGCAAATATGCAGGTTGTTATCGACAGCAGATTCTTTACAATGTTAGCTGTGGCAGGAACTTTGCTTGGTTCTGTATTATGCTTTTTGGAGGTAAATAAATATACTCTTCTTCTTTAATACAGCAGTACTAGGAAATTAATTTACTCAGACAAAAATGTATAAAACCTTATGTTTTTGCCCTCTATCATTTTCATTTTCCAGGGCTGCTTCATTGTTATAGAGTCATATTTGCTGTACATTCAAGCTCTCTCGCATGGGTCAGGCTCAGATCATGGTCATCATATGGTGCAACTACTTATTGAAGCCACGGGTACGTACATGATCCTTTCTCCACACACGGGGCTAAGAAGTTATCGATATATTAATAAAATTTGACCTTGATGGTCCAGAGTTCATCCTCATGGAACTACCCCGAGGTTAAGACAAAATAGAATACAATTCGGGGTTATTTTTGGAAGTACAATATAATCTACTATTTCAAAAATGTCATTCAGTATTTTTATTGGATTTTAAGTTCAAAAATCCAGTATGAGTAATGTATTTTTTTATGTGGATGTTGCAGATATGTATCTAGTAGGAACAGCTATGCTTATATTCGGGACAGGATTGCACGTAATGTTTGTGGGAACACAAAACTTCAAAGGAAAAGGAACCTCAGTTCTTCCAAAATCGAACTTCTTTGGCCTTTTCTATCTCGAGGTACATTTGTGTTAATTTCTTAGAAACATGAAGCCCTTACCTTCTTTTTTTCCTCGTCTTATGAAGAGAAGACGCTAACATTGTTAATTTGAATCAGAAACTGCCCACATGGACCGGCATGAATACAATAGCGCAAGCAAAGACCAAGATAGGGCATGCACTGATGATGATACTACAAGTAGGAGTTATGGAGAAGTTCAAAAGCATACCTCTGAGCACTGGTTTGGATCTGGCCTGTTTCGCAGGAGCTCTCTTCATTTCATCTGCTTCCATTTTCCTTCTTTCGAGACTTACTTCTTCTGTTGCTTCCACTTCTGCATCAAACCAACACATAGCAGAGGAATCTATTAAACTATAGGCTTATAAAATTATCATGATTCATCATCGTAATTATAATTATCACCAACATATCAACATTAATTTGTTATTTCAAACACCTACCCACATTTTTCCAATTTTGTACCAGTGCTTTATTTATGAGATCTTTTTTTTTTTATCGTAGTAACCCGCAGCCGCTACCCTTCGGGTGTGCACCGGGTAAACCCTACGGGCTCACACAATAGCCTGCAAACCACGTGAACCATCTATGCGATCTTTTATACTATAGCCGCTTGTATAAATCACCAAAGTAGGATCTTCATAAGGTGTTGTTCTGTTTACTTTCGAGCAAATGTAGAGAGGGCACTTTGTGAATTAGAACACACCATTGCCTATGGAAAGATAACATGTATGATGAGATAGACATTCATCACTATTACTTGCAGGTAATAAAGGATTAGTGATTACATCAGTTCATATCAATCTTGAGAGCAATCACCACATCTCGGGTTTTTAGTACTTCGAACCAACCTTGTCTACCGGAGTTCTCCTAAACAGTCATGCAACTACTGATCATTTATTCACGTATTGCACTTGACAGGAAATTACATCACCAGAAAGGTTCATGTTTGATGTTATTTATATACGGAAAATAAAATAAATTAAAAAAATTTTATTTGAAACTAAATATTAAATATAAATTAAATGTTTTTTTTAAAACATTTAAAAAAATATTATTTTAAAAAAATATATTTTTAAAAAATTGGACCTCATTTGTACTCGCTGTATCCGAAATTAGTGGTTATATTTGACTTTTACACATATTTTAAGGTGTTTTGACCGTATATATTTGTTAATTATTTTGGAAACTTTTTTTGTAAATAAAAAATCTAAATCTTAAACTTCTATTCATAAAAATAAAATTGAAAAAATAATTAACATGCAATTAAGGCAACTTAGAGGAGTATTAAAATATCCTTCAAAAATATAGTAAATAAAACAAAATTAGACACTAGCCATATTTTATAACTGTACCGGAAGAAACAAGTTTGATCTGAACGCTGCTTGTTCGCCAAAAAAATGGCTCCTGCGGTGAAGTGTGGGTCCTCCACAACTAACTCAAGCTGGCTTCTATCTCGCAGCATCTATACATACAAAATATCTGTATGTATTCTCTCTAATTTCACTTTTTTAACCTTACTTATATTAATGATTTAACCTAATTTTGTTTCATACTTTATCATGATTATTCTGCTCATATTGATTAAGTATTTAGTTTATTACATATTTTTAGGAGTTTTAGCATCATTAAGGTACAAATATCGAAATGAGAACCTACTTGTTTACACACCTACAGTTAAGTGACTGAATTGTGAATATATGGAACTCGATATAACGTTCTTATTTGCGTAATGTTTTTGTTTCCCCCGTGTTTTGAACTTGAGATTAGCGATTAGAAGGGAATTCACTATAGATGATCCTAGTTAACGAGTTTGCTGCTATCAAAGTGTTCGGTGTACAGGTCAAGTGCTTATTGCAATGTTCGACAAAGTGGAAACTAATTTAGAGTAGAGCCAATTTGATTTCTTAATGAGAGGCGGTAATTGGAGATGAACTGATGTCAGTTTCTTGAAGAGGATGATTGTTACTGTGGAAAACTATTAACATATCTGTAGTATATTATTAACTTCAAAACTTTTAAAGGGGTCGGATGATGGTATTTGGACCAATATACGGACGTATTTAATTTAAAAATCTGTTTTACTAAATGTTATTTTAATTGAAACACATTTGGGCCCTTTTACGGGATTAATTATTTTAAAATATATTTTACTAAAAGTTATTTCAATTGTATGGCATTTAACAAGCTAATTTAAACACGTCCAAACCTACTCATTTCAAAAACCTATTTTAACTGGCCCAATAACTAAAGAAACTTATTTTACACTTAATTATATTTAAACTTTTTTAAATTGTAACACATGTAACTATTCCAATATAAAAGCGTACTTGCTTTACTAACTTATTAATTAAAGCACATATAACTATTCTAATTTGAACATATCTCTAAAACAGATGCATTATATAAACAAATATTAAAATACAAAAATTATAAAAAATACTAAAAGTTACCTGTGCACCGAAAATGATATAAGCTAGTACCAAGAATTGGTGATAGATACGAATGATGTTTTATACTAGTATCAACATTTTCAGGTTGTCAATAATCATTCTAGTATATTCGTTCTAGCAGTCAATTCAAAATGACCCATACCTAACATATCCTTGTGATATATCTGTTGTCCAAATATGTCTTTGGCATGCAACATTAGTTTTCTGGTTGACACTTTATAATGCTTTTTCATAGGCATCCTTTTTAGTTTTTTCTTTTGTTTTTTCTATGTATGTGATGGTACCTAGATTATTTTTTATATATTTAATTATTCTTTGTCACAATAAAGGTGAGATGTATGTTCAACATTGAAACTGACCTATCTGGCTATCTATAATGGTCAACCAACCCCTCCCTGCTAAGTGAAATTGTGTTCTGTTAAATTCTTTCCCGTAACTGGCATCTTCATCTTCTTTGGTGTAGTTTGCAATTGGAAACCATTGCTCAAATGGATAGTCTCATGGATGCTTCATTGGTGTAGTTTGAAATTGAAAACCATAGCTCAGATGAATGGTGTCATTTATGCTTCATTCTCAGTTATGCATGCCTTTACTTGGAAAATCTTATTGGCAACTATTGGTATATCCGTTCCTGCGTGTATTAAGTCTGAATGCCACAGAATTGGTGGGATCGCAAATTAAAGGGGCATGACATCCTCAAGATGTAAATGTATATCCTTCCGTATATATAGGTTGTGATTCAGTGTAGACCTTAATAACCTCCTGATACTTGACACATGTTGCTACTATAATATTCATTTCTTTGCTGGTCAGGATCTTAATGGATATGTATGGATTTAAAATTTGTGAGGAATTAAGTGCAGGTGCAACATCTACGATACACGACCTTTTAAATATTGAGGTATAAATATATCAAGGTTCCATAGAAATTCATTAGCTAATTCATGGGATTTTTTTTCCAGCTAATTATAGATGGCATCTCAAACGACGGGTCCTCAGCTGTGCAAATTGGACAGAGCAATCTACACAGATCTTACAAGGTACAAATTGTTTGAATTGTACTGATTTTCTGTGTTAGTTTTATTTGTCTACCTAAGAAAAGTTTAGTCAAAATGTTTGATGCTAAACTTTTAAAATGGTGAGCTCATGTTGACTTTTCACATCTTTTTGTACTTAACTAATAAAATGATTACCTTCTAGTATGAACTTCTTGTTTAGATTGAATGGCCTATATCTTGACCATTATAAAGAAAAATGTATATGTAAATTGTTTTATGTAGACATGCATGTTTTATCGCAATGAATAGTTTTTTTGTGATTGGGTTCTCGTTACCCGAACTCTTTATTTTTTCCCTCATACTAGTGTCGACCGAACATAACATGCGTGTTATAAGGCCTCGTACAACTTGTGTTTATGTATGGGATCTGAGTCAGATCCTTCCTCCCTATGATTGGGATGTCTATAAATTAGTATTTCTATGCTAGGAAGCACCGACACTCCAAAAAGACTTTCGTATGTGTGTCGGCCCGACACGGCGACTCGGCACCGACACGGATGAGTACGTGTCTGACTCACCATGTAGCTTGTCGACACACAAACGCGACCGACACGGCCCATATAAAAAAAGCCCAAAACCATCTTATATTAACCCTAATTTCACGTCTCTCTGTCTTCTATAACATCACTCTTCATCTTTCATCTGATAAAATACAGAACCCTATATATATACAATCAAATATATATATATACATCTACGTGTCTGACTCACCATGTAGCATGTCGACACACAAACGCGACCGACACGACCCATATAAAAAAAGCCCAAAACCATCTTATATTAACCCTAATTTCACGTCTCTCTGTCTTCTATAACATCACTCTTCATCTTTCATCTGATAAAATACAGAACCCTATATATATACAATCAAATATATATATATATACATCTATATGTATATAACACTAAATCTTCTACTTTCTAATATATATATAACACTAAATCTGTTCCTCGATGAACCGGAGGTGGAAGTTGTTCCTTTTACGCAAGATGATCATTTGAATGAAAATGTGGAATAGATCTTACAGTAGTTTATCGCTTATTATGAAAAAAACTCTATTATTATTATGAATGAAGTTGTTCAATATTTGACACATACAAATCTTATATTTTTATTACTATTTTTTTTGCCATGTCCATTATCAAGGAAACTTTGATAATTGACGAATCCCCGTGTCCCGGTATTAGTGTCGGTGCTTCCTAGGTTCTATGTTATCCTTTTTATTTGTGCTATAAATTGGCATAAACAAATATACATATATATTTTTTTTTATTGGCAGAACGCACAAATTTATAAATGTAAAATGTAAAGTATATAAAAACTAGGTATAATTAACTTATGTGAAGGTTATTGCCGAATCCCAGGACCCTGTCTCCAAATTTTGATCGATGTCCAAAAATTCTGATATTTTAGAAACCAAGAGGGTGAGACCTGGATCCGCATTAGAACCACTCCTGTGCGCCCGCGTTTGGAAAGCGTACCGAATACATAATTGTAAAATAGCTAAAGATATCACATTAATATGAAGCTCATAAATTATTTGTCCATAACAAGTTAGTTAAATAAATGATCCAATGAATAACACACGTAGTTCTAAATCCTGTAGCGAGGTAGTGTTTTATGATTGCCATAAATTTTACATGTGTTTGGAGGTCTGCAAGTATTCTTTTCTCTTTATCGTTTTCAATCCATTTTATATAGAAATAATATAATTGAAGAATCAACTATAAGTAATATGTGGGGGATTACGTCACTTGTATAGAAACTTATACCCTAGTACTATTCTGATGGGCTCAGGCCCGTAAATTACTGGGCCCTTATAAAATAACCTACATAATTTATAAATTGTTATGCCCACATCTAAAACAAATATACAAATAATTTATCTTCACGAGCTGGCTTGAACTCTGGTTATCTTCGAACTCGATACATATATGCTAATTAATAAAATATATAAATCTCCATCTCCGTTCCTCATCGTAAATTCGACGTACTATATTACAAAGTTTAATTTTTATATTTTAATCGTACATATAAAAATTGACTTGTAAGTTGTACCTAACATTATATTGCTTAAAAAATTGTTATTAGTTATTATTATTTTAATGTGGTCTAAAAGAGTAATCTTATCTATCTTATTACGTCTAACATATTACTAGCTTTGTACTGGTGCGATGCACGAATATCTTATAAAATTTATTTATTAAGTATATTTTATGTTTCTGAAATTTTATATTGACTATGTCAACCATATGTTTACATTTTCCTTTGGATGTTTTTCTCATTTCTAAAATTTTCAAAAGCAGAAAATTGTAAAATGTATAAATTAATTTTATTTGCTGCTTTCCTCCACTTTACTCATTTTACACAAAAAGATAATAGGTCCCACCACTTTACCTACTTTTATAACATCCGTATATCGTGCCCAACCCAAATATTTACAAATTATTTTTAAATATTTGGAATTTTAAGTTATATACACTTATATAATCCTTTTTGAAAAAAATATTGTTGTTTTTTTAGATATCATACATTTTAGAACAAGTTCTATTATCTTAGTTTAACTTGTATTTTTTATTTGAAATTATATTTATATGTATAAAAATTTCCTTAATTTTTTTTTATCGATTAGAGTTTTTTTTACCTTGTAATCGAGAGTTTTGTTTATTTCAATTTGTGGAATTTCTTTTCAATTTTTTTAAATCTGTTTACTTTTCATATTCTTTCGACAATTATGACATAACATAATATAATAACAACTTTAAATTAGAGAAAATGATCAAAATACCACAGTTTGGTATTCAACGACCCCAAATACCCTTATTCAAGAACTTGTCTGAGAATGCCCACTTAAAACGTCGAGAGAAGTGCCGTCACAAGGTCCACGAAATAGCATATTAAATATAAAATATTACTATATAAAACATGTAAGTCACTGTACAGCTAATGCAACATGGTGTTGTTCGTAACACTTATATGGAGGGCCTATCGTAACCTCCCAAAACTTTTTAATAATTTTGTTATGAAAGTTAGGCAAGTCATTCTAGTTGCTTAATAAAGTGCCATTGCAAAGGCACTTAAATGCATTTGTTTAATAATCCTAGTAAATGCACTCTTTGTTACTTTTTCTTCCCGATTAATATGTGGGTGGGATCGAAGCCGAGTCTAAATGGTTGCACTTCTCTTTTACTATAAATATAATTTGTGGGGTCAGTGATTTGGTAATGAGATGTCTTGACGTATCATAGCAACAAGTCGCTGCACCTGCACCGCCACCGCAGAACTGAAGTTACGTAATTGCTGATGTTAGACATGTCTATAGAATACGTTGCACGCTATACCACATATGTGTAATATGTTGTGTGATTCCCCTTAATTAATAAAATAGGCAATTTGGGCTATATATGTGCAATGAGGTATTTAGGGTGCTGTTTCTTTTGATTTGAGGCATATGGGGCCATTACCCTTTTTCTATTATATATATATAATTTTAGTTAATATTTTTTACTTGCATTGTTAATTCACGCAACATGAAAATATTATTGAATAATATTTTATGAAATATATTGT
Organism: Apium graveolens; assembly: GCF_009905375.1. NCBI lineage: Eukaryota > Viridiplantae > Streptophyta > Magnoliopsida > Apiales > Apiaceae > Apium > Apium graveolens. Next base: position 1,023,082 of record NC_133657.1, read on the forward strand.
TTTAACTTGTATTTAATATAAGTGGTGTTATTCTTTTAAATTTTTAGAATTTCTTTTCAATTTATATATAATAAAAGTAGTGTTATTTATTTGAACTTGTAAAAATTGTTTTCCAATCTTTAATTTTTTTATGTTATACTAGATTGGGACCGGGTGACAACCCACCATACTATACCACTTGAAGTGCTTTACAACAATTATATATAGGTACATACTTTCAAAAGTTCATATTTCTACTTTAATAGTCTAAGTTCAAATGACCAAATAATATGTAATACTTTCTCCATGCTACTCATTTGTTTACAGTTTTTTTCTCATGATTGACACACATTTTAAGGCTATTATAAAGTATAGTTCCATAATTTATTGTTAAAATTTTCTTTTTTTTTTGTATTAAAATTTTGACATTATATTTTTATTTAGACAAAAAAAAAATTTAAAATGATTTAGGGAACTATACTTTATATGAGGCTTAAAATGCTTGTAGAGCCCCCGTCCCCCAACGTAAAGAACGTGGAGGGACGGAGGGAGTATTATTTTAAAGAATATGCCCAGTGGTGAGAGGCATGTCTCATTAAAAGTTCGAAAGGAACTCTTACTAGTTAGTCCTATTCGTCTGATATTCATGATTTGATATTATTTATTTATGATAAAGCAAATAAGTTATTTTATTAGAAATATGCACTAACAAAGTTAAGAAAATGGAAGGATGATGAGAAATGTGTACAGAGGGAGGTCCCATTAGATCTAATAATTTCATGGATGTTCACTAGAAACCTAACTTAGAGGTAGGTCCTATTAACTTTTAGAAATTCAATTGTAATTAGTGAATCCTATTTTTCAAGATATGTAATAATAACTTTACAAGAAACGTTCTCATAATGGGGATGAACTTACTAATTGTTTAAATTGTAATTGTTTAAATTGGAGTTAGGTCCATACAAAAATAAAAATTGAAAGGTTACAAAAATTATCATATGGAGACCGGTTTTTTTAGTTTTTACTTTGTTAAGAATAATGTTTATTATATTAAAAAATTACTAAGGGATCATTTGTTAAATGTGAATGACTAATTCTGAATAGATCAAATTTCTGAATGATTGATAAATCTGAACCGTGAATGACCGGGATCATTTGATAAATAAATGTTCTGAATGATTAAATAGTATTTAATTTTTTCTTAACATGCCATATAAATAATTCATAGCATTAATACTTTTATGGCTATAAGAACTAATTATTATTTGATTATAAGTGCAGTAAATTTATTTATCGACAAAAAATATAATTTTTTAATATTTGTTAAATTATATTTTATCATTTTTACTGATAAATAAATATATACACACATATCGCTTTATTATTGAGAAATAAGATTATATATAATTTTCATACATATAAGGGAGATGAGTTAAGTATCAATGGGTACAATAAACAAACAAGTATTTGAGATAAATTAATAAAAAAAAGTGCCTTAAAGAATTATAATAATAATCATAATAATAGAGTTTAGCAGGTAAATATAGGTAATACTCACTGATACAATGATATGAACCCTTCAGCTAGAAAATTTTGGTAGTGTCGTTCAGCTAAATTTGGATCAAAATGGTATCGTTCAGGACAGAAAGATATCAAACAAACAAGCTGAATGACTGTCTTGTCCAGCTCCAGTCTGGTTCATGGGTTATCAAATGACCCCTAAAAGCATAAATTTGAGGTAGGTCGGCTAAAACGTTATAACGCTAAAAAGTTATAAGTATGTTGTGAAATTTTGTGTAGATATAAAGGCCAGTAAGATATTGTAGAATATTGATAAATAAAGTTTAGATAAATGAATGACTTCGATGAAAATAATATTTTTTTCTCGATTCCAGCATAATAGAATAGATGATGAATTTCTCGGTCTCAGGGATATTCATTCATTCATTGAGGTCCACCCATATAACTAAATGTTAGAAGTGCTAAATAGCTAATATTTTTAACGAAAAAGCACGGAAATAAGTGGAGGCCAACCTTTAAAGAAAAGCAACAAAAGACAAACAAAATTATATAATAATGGGTCCTATTTGTCTCGGAGTTGTGATGATTTGAAGGTACATTTCTAATGATGGTAAAATAGATTACTTCCTTTAAGCACTTCGTAACTTTTTAGTATAATCGAAATATTATAATAAAGTTTACATATAACAGATGCGCTATGCAAGCAGCATCAACAAGGTGACGATCCAGTTTTATGTATATACTGAATACTAGGTTATAAACACTGCAATGCATGAGTTTGTTTTTTTAAATATTTAAGTGACTGATGATTGTTATTGATATAGGTGTAATTGATATTATGGGTGTTTTTCACGGATTTGTTTACAGAAATTTGATTAATGATTGCAATTGATGCGGGGATACTTGCCCCTTGCTGAAGAGTTTTAAAAAGGGTGGAAAACAAGTGGAAATTAGGTAAAATAGTTTCACTTTTATTCTTAATCGTGCTCCCGAATTTTTAAAAGGAACGAAAGCAAGTGGTGTTGAATGTAAATTTTACATACTTTCACTCCAAAACTTCCATCCCATTTTTGGGATGAAAGTACTTTACTTCCTTGTCACTTCCTTCCCAAATAACAACTCGGGAGCAAGGCCTTGGTGTTTTTTGGAGGTTTTACATTAGAAAGATGTAATATATAATGTTTTTTAGTTAGAAACATTAATTGAATGGTTAGTTATTATTGATTATAATATTGTTATTTATTTAGTTATTTTATTGAAAAGAATGACCTATCTTAAACCAAACCGACAAACTTTTAATGTTTTGGCTTTAATAATATAGTATAAATATATTGTGTATATATATATGTGTGTGTGTATAATTGTACAAATGTTTAAATAAATTATTATGTAGATTTTTTTGGGAGAAAAGGAAGATCTTACTAAAATATTCCCACAACTAATTGCCAAGTAGTCCTCGTGATTCAAAAGTTATAATCGTTGTTTCTATGGTATACCAACAAGATCTTGTCCCTTTGTTATTTCATATCCATTTTTGTTTGCTCCTTAAATCATAGTTTCCGGCACCGATAAATTAAGATCAGACTACGTATTTTACTTTATTTACAAATTTGATTATTAATATTATTTAAATCAGACTATCTATATTTGGTTTATTTACAAATTTGTTTATAAATTTTAAACAGAAATATTGTGTATGTCATTATGTAATTTGGGTTATCCAAAATTTCATATATATTAATTGCTTAGTTTACATTCATTGTTCAATAATAATACACAAAATTATAAATCAAAATTTAGCCCACTTTTAGCAACATCTCTTTTTGCCTTCATAATTTCTGCTCTTTTTAACGTTTTGGTTTTTAGAACCATTTCTTGCTCTTTAAAAAAGATTCACATGTGTGAGCGAGACAAAATAAATATACCTTTACGAGGGATGTTCCTTATAGTCCCAAATGACGCACTAATCGGACCCACTCTTCAGAAAACTTTTGTCATCTTATAATAGTTCCAATAAAAAGTTGAGGGCCCCAACTTTTACTTAAAATAACATTTCCCAAGCTTTTTAGCTAGCTAAAACAACCTCTGTTTCACATATCTCATAACTTTTAGACTAGTTTAATTGGTAGGACCCATTACTTGGAGACTCTTTTATGTATTTTTTGCATGTTTAATATAAAAACAAATAAATTAGGTAGTAATATACCCTTTCTCAGAATCCAATAAGTTTATATACAAGAAGCAATACTTAATTTTGTGATTTTATGTATACATACAACATATTAATATTCTTATATAAAGAAAGCTAGTTGATCTGAGAGAGAGAAACAAGAGTTTTTTTGGAAAAGGTTCCACCGCACATACATACTCCAGTCATTTGTCTCAGGTCTGATTAAAACACCTAGTTTGTATGGTTGATTTGCATGTTCTATACGTCTGCTTTAAATTTATCGCTATCAGTTTACTTGGGACATGAAGGGATATTTCTGTATAATTTATGTTGATAATTGAGATATCATGTTGCGTGTTGATGTTCATCTGAAATAAGTCTAGCTTTTGATGTTCATTCGCTCTTTCTTACGTCTGATATAGTGTTTGATGCTTCTAGTTCCTATTACCTTGATTAATATACAAAGTGGTGGATAAAATATTGGTCCTTTTTGTCTCAACTTTTTCTTAGCTCTTCAAGTTTGAGTCTTTCTCTTTTCCATACACTTGCTTTTTTTCTGAAAGTGCACAATAAAGTTCGTGTGGTAGCAAACTTTTCTTAGTCAATGTCAATTCTAGAATTTTAACTACTCGCACACACATGCCACCTATGATGTTTGTATCCTTAACCTCTGATTGCCAAGAGGAGATGTTATGCGCTAGGATAAGGCTCGTAGAAAATAGCTGTCAGTTGCGGGACCCCGTGTGTGTATAGTATACACGTTCTGCTCTCATAGCATTCGGCACTCCCTCTATTTTAATTTAATATACGTTTGACTTTTTTGGCACGTAATTTATTATAAGATGTAAAAGGTAATACTCATATATAACATTATCTTTATTGTAAATATTATTTTTACACCTCAAGATGCATGTCAAAAAGTCCAACATAGGTAGTACTGGTAGTAGCTCCATTGAATTAAATGCAATCTGCTAACTATTTAGCCCATTAACGTTTTGGCAATTTTAGTTGAGGATCATAATTATTTATACTAGATTACTATTATGTAATATAGGTATATATAAATAAATTAGTTTAAAGTGCGTTGACAGTAATAATAAAATAGTAAATTTATTCACTTATTCGTCACCCATCTTAAATGCATTGATCCTCTACCTACTACCTACTACTATGCAATGTTATTAAGAGTTTAATTTTGAAACTTCCACTGAAAATGATGAAACTTTTATCTTGACATGCATTTAAAAGTCAGTCATTAAAGATTATGATGTCTAAACGAATATGCGTTTTGTAAGTTTACCGAATTTCTTGATATCCATATGCTTCAAGATAAATACAACAGACCCATCTATTATCTGTCACATCTGGTAATCTCTATGTCAATCTCCACTGCAACTTTTTGCTCATATATCTAATTTTATTTGATTGTTTAAATCTTCTTGCAACACAGGTCACATTTAAATAGTAAAGTGAAGAGAACAGAATCTGTCAGACAACCTTGTTGCCAATACCATGTCTAAAGCTGAAAGAGAAGTGAAGAAACCCGTGGTACTGTTGTATTATGATCCCTCTGCATTCTTAATTTATCCTATTTAATATGTTATTTAAGTATTTTGCCCTTATGATATAATGTACTGAGAAATTAACAGAATGACTTTCTTTGATATCAAAGATTTTCTTTCTGTGCCGTGTCTCCCTCCGCTATGTTATTACTTGATTAAATCTTTTTCACCGTGTAAGTTGTGACAACTGGCAATCTTAAAGCTTAATAGTAGAAGAGTTTCATCTTTTACTTAATATTGTCAGTTCAGGGTTGTTTTGTGTTTAGATTTATCGCTCACTTGAAAAACTATGTCTCATTTTTGTTGGGGTTAAATTGTGATTTTGAAAATATTTTATATCAATTACCCTGAATTTTACTTATTTAATTGAAAAAGGTGTATAGCAGAAAAAGTTTGGCTCTATTATTTCTTCTAATGTTGGTATCCTTTTGTGTTTTATTTTAAAGTAAATTTTGGTAAGGCTGAGTATGGTATTTTATAATTAAAAATTAGTGCCCATATATTCCATACTTAAAAAGAACACAAAATAAGTAATTTATTTTGCCCGTGTTACTAATAGATACATCAGTAATAATACAAAAAACTACAAAACTGTGTAGTGATTTTGATTAAAATTTATGGAGGCTCCATGGGGTACCTAACATGTCTGAAGTATTTGTGTTGAAAATGAGATCCAATGCAGCATACATATTATGTCTTCACTGCCATAGACTTTATAAACTCTGTATGCTGAATTCATGTGGTTTTATTCTTATGATACTTTACTGTGGTTTCTAGACAATGGAATCTTATGCATGGATTCAAACTGCTGAAGGTTCCTTACAAGTAGTGGACCGTGAGGTTGCAAAAGTATGCCCCAAAATTCTTCATGAAATGAAGTCAGGAGTTGGATCTTCGAAGAACAATCCTATAACACTACCTGAAGAAATTAAACCTACTACTTTGAGTTTAGTGATTGACTACTGCAGATTTCATCTAGGACGCCACACCTACGAGGTTAGATATAATTTCTTGAAACCTATGATCAGCATGCCTTTTCTTATCTTGACTAAGACTGTTGTAAAATCATATATACTTCTCCCAACTATAAGATGACTAAAATTAAAAAATGCATCACAAAAAATCTACTTCGTTACATTTGCCAATAAAATTAGAATGGGGATACGAGAAGTTCATCTTTAAAAGGTTGAATAATGTGCAGAGTTTAAGGTTTCAGGTAAGTCTTTGAATTTAAAGCAGTGATCAGTAACTATGTAAGCAAGTGAAAACAACAGAATTGATTCCCATGGTATAATATGTGGCAGAATTTCCTTTGCAATAGGATGAAGGACATCAAAAATTTATTTTAGAGTTGATTTCTTTTGAATAGGCGCACAAGAGTTTTGATGAGACATTCCTCCAAAGGGATGTAACAAGTCTATCGGAGTTGCTTAAACTTTCAAACTACCTGCAACTGGGACAACTGTTTGGAAGCACCAAAAAAGCATTGGCCGAAAAGATTGGTAATAAATCTACTGAAGAGCTAGGCCGTATGCTGAACATAAAGATAACTGAGGATCTTTCAGAGGTTTTCTTCTTGTAACCAGAATTCTTAGTGTCTAATATCCTGCAGCGAAACATATCATGTTTTCTTTCTTTTGTTAATCTGATGTTGACTAAGCAAATGGGCAGGTCGAAAAGTTGAAATCACGGGAGTGCCCATAGACTTTGTAAACTCTGTATGCTAAATTCATATGGTTTTATTCTTATGATACTTTATTGTGGTTTCTAGACAATGGAATCCTATGCATGGATTCAAACTGCTGAAGGTTCCATACAAGTAGTGGAACGTGAAGTTGCAATAACATGCCCCAAAATTCTTCATGAAATGAAGTCAGGAGTTGGATCTTCGAAGAACAATCCTATAACACTACCTGAAAAAGTTAAACCTACTACTTTGAGTTTAGTGATTGACTACTGCAGATTTCATCTAGGACGCCACTCCTACGAGGTTAGATATAATTGCTTGAAACCTATGATCGGCATGCCTTTTCTTATATTGACTAAGACTGTTGTAAAATCATATATACTTCTCCCAACTATACGATGACTAAAATTAAAAAATGCATCACAAAAAATCTACTTCCTTACATTTGCCTATAAAATTAGAACGGGGATACAAGAAGTTCATCTTTAAAAGGTTGAATAATGTGCAGAATTTAAGGTTTCAGGTAACTCGTTGAATTTAAAGCAGTGATCATAGCTATGTAAGCAAGTGAATATAAAAGAATTGATTCCCATGGTATAATATGTGGCAGAATTTCCTTTGCAATAGGATGAAGGACATTAAAAATTTATTTTAGAGTTGATTTCATTTTGAATAGGCGCACAAGAGTTTTGATGAGACATTCCTCCAAAGGGATGTAATAAGTCTATTGGAGTTGCTTATACTTTCAAACTACCTGCAACTGGGACAACTGTTTGGAAGCACCAAAAAAGCATTGGCCGAAAAGATTGGTAATAAATCTACTGAAGAGCTAGGCCGTATGCTGAACATAAAGATAACTGAGGATCTTTCAGAGGTTTTCTTCTTGTAACAAAAAATTTTAGTGTCTAATATCCAACAGTGAAACATATCATGTTTTCTTTCTTTTGTTAATCTGATGTTGACTAAGCAAATGTGCAGGTCGAAAAGTTGAAATCACGGGAGTGCCCTAATCACGAAACACAAATGAGGTTATTGAAAAAGCTCTACTCTAACAGGAGAAAGTCATCAGTGAAGAACGTAGAGGAGCTGAAGGTGAAGTTTGAATGTTTCATCTGATAAAGATTAAAAGCAATTTATTCGTAGTTCTTTTAAAAATTTGACTGTTGATTACTTACTATAATGATAGGACTTCTTGACTGGAGTAAACCCTAAGCCAGATAAAGATACTCGTGAAGTTAATGATCTCGTATCATTCATTAATGGAGATGGAGGTACATTCTTTCTAGTATGCAGACCTTTTTTACTGGCTTAAATAACAATACATCTGAAGCTCTTTGCATGCTACCTAGGTGCACACATCACAATATACAAGCCTTATTTTGTTTACTAAAAAGTAATGGAATTTATTTATGGTTTAATTATCTTACGACATCTTCTTGTGATGCTTTTGGTACTCTGTTAAGTCTGGATAGTTGTTTGAAAAATAATGCTTATAATTGCATCACAGGCTACGGTCGCACATTTTAGTTTGAAAGATGCTAGGTGCTTTTGCTTTTCATGATGCAAACTTAAGTTCCGTTACTCTGGCAGATATCAAGGGGGTCGAAACTACGAAGGAAAAAAATAAAAATAATCAGGAGGAGCTAAAGAAAACATTTTCCAGTCGTGCTGCTTCTACTAAAGCCTCTACTTCAGAGAAAGTCATTGAAAAAAAGGACGAGGTCAACTAAATGATTTCTATTGTGATATTGTTAGTTTCTGATTGCACCTCTTCCCAATAGCATACGGTTTAGTTGTTACTGTATGGTTGCTGGAAAAATTTTAAGTTCCTAAGAAGATGAACATTAACCTTTTTCTAGGCTATAAATGCAATGGATTCTGCAAATTCTAGTGGTTCCGGCTCTGAAACAGTATATCTATTGGGCACACAAGATGAAATCTGCAATGTCAATGAAGACACATTTTATGATAACTGGGATCCTGTGAAGGAAGCAGAGACTACTAGGTTAGCCTGTTAATCTTTTAGGTCTTCTAAGCATGAAATTAAATTAGTTATACCTGAAGTTACCATTTTGCCTTGGATCTGACTGCAGTATTATATCCTTGTTCTTAATATACAGTATCATGTATTTTGCCAAATGTAAAAATTTCTATTTATCTTTTTGACAGTACTTTTGTCATTTACAATCGATTTGGATCTTATTACTTAATATACATATTTTGGTAGCTGAATAATAATTTTTCACTACACATGATTGATTGGGCTACTATTACTGAGTGGTTAATTCTTTTATAAATGCTTCATTCCTGTATGGAATATATATATATATATATGTATATATATATATAGAGAGAGAGAGAGAAACACTCAAATAAGACCTTATCTAAAATAAGAACTGAGACCAAATCTCAGCCCCATAATTTTGAATTGACATTAAATCATATATACACAAATATAATCTAGTTTATTTTCACTCCCTCGTCTCTATTCTCTACCCCATTTCCTTCTCTCTTCCCAGCATCTCCACCCTCCACTCTTCATACATCGCTGCCATACTACCGTTGTCATCAAAAAGGCGATGCCACAATAAACTATAATCACTATCGCCATACCACTCTCTATCTGTGTCGTTTCACAACTGTCATCGTTGACTCTGATACCGACGTTTCTCTGATCTTTTAGTATTTTTTCTTATGTCGTCATTCTTATATCCGGCCAATGTTTTGGCTGAAAATATTTGTATACCATGTGTGACTTTTCTCATATTCATAACCCACCAGATCTTGGTTGTTGGATGAGGTGGTTACAGTGGTGGGATAGATGTGAGGACGAAGATTGTGGTGAATTTGTGGTGGTAGGTATTAGAGAGCCAAAGAGGCAACGTTTTTAAGTGATTTGCTTTGAATCTTTAAGTGATTTATCATTTACCTTGAAATTTGGGTTTTAGGTGATTTACTTTGCTTTGATTTTTTTTGGTGATTCATCTTGAAATTTGGTGATTTGAGTTGATTTTTTTTTTTTTTGTAATTTAGTCTTAAATTTGATGATTTCGTATGTAGTGTAGTAGATTTTGTAAGTGATGTAGATGGTGATGCCGATTGTAAATGGTAGTGATTGTAATTGTGGTGATAAGGGATGATGATGTTAGTGGTTGAGGAGTAGGTAGTGCAACAACCAACAACGGAACATGTGATGGTGATAACGATCGCTAGTTGTTGTATATGCTAGTGATGTGGTGGTGGTTGGTTATTGTGGTGGTTGGTTATTGTGATGTTGCTACGCTAAGGGTGGTACATATAAATATAATTCTACGGGGTGGGGTTGGTGGTTGCCATATGTAAATGGTGTTTTGTGGATTGGTCTCAATTCTCATACTAAGAGGGTCTCATTAGAGAATATATATACATATATATATGGTGTTACAGGGGATGAGATTTTGAAACGGGTACTATATATATATATGGTGTTACATGGGATGAGATTCGAAACGAGTATGCGAAAACGGATATGTGGAAGGCTATATGTGATGAACCTGGTACGAGTTATGTTACTCGACTAGAATTATCCAACATGGACACATATCCAAGTACCAGACTCGACAACATTTCGAAATATATACATGTTTTTGGCCTAAAGTGTCAAAGTTCAAGTGTCCATATCCGAGTGTCGAGTGTCCGACACGTGTATTCGAAGGTAAAATGAAGAGTCCGAGTAACGTAGGGTACGAGGGAACTTTCGACTACGAGGGGATGTTTGGGTACAAAAAAAGTGTTAATAATTTTATACCACTGATAATTAAGGCAAGTATCAATAAATTTTAAATACAAATACAACCTATTTACAAATTAAGTGCAAACGATTTCTTGATCAAATAATTAAATTTCGTTAATTGTCAATAATGTTTATGCAGTAAAGACAAGTAAATTAAGAATTAAAAAATATTTTTTTTTTCACAATTTAAATTGGTAAAATCTTTTTTAAGTTTTCTATCTTTAAAAAATATACGACACATGTAACTTTAACTTTACCGAATTAAAAAAATGAAAACACAAAACAAAAAGAATACAGTGTGTAAACAAGCAATTTACTCATTGACCATAGTCAAAGCTTAAAGATATTTTAATATTTCTTACATCCCGAACGCGGTACATATTTTCCCATGCACGTCATCTTCTTCACCTTTCCTTCTAGCTTTGCAATACCTCTTTCATATCTTCTAGCTTTGCAATCCCTCTTTCATAGCTTTATAATGGAGATACTTCAATTCGAATATAACTTTTGTCACATTAATTTCTCAAATGTCACGTCTTTGTGCTATTTTATGCATTTTATGCATTTATCTTATGTCTTATATTATTTATGTCATATAATAAATTTTAACTTAATCAAATAACTTGGAAATGTTGGATCAATTGATACTTGCATGTTGTTGCTCTTTGCCAGAGTTGGTTATAGTCCCACCCCGTATTTTTTCCACCTGATATATGGATCTCGTTTGTTTCGATGTAACTCAACTATGTAACTTGGAGTTCCTTGGATTATAAAATAGTTACACTGTTTGGTTTTATGTATTTTAAATTGGACAAAGGAAGTTAAAGTTCCATGGTATTTGTAGTTCCTACAAAATATAGGAATTTAGTTACCAAGTTCAAGTATGGTCACTAGAAGTTACATAGTTAACAAGTACAATATCATTTAATACCTAACAAAAGTAACTACATAATCACTAGTTACATGATAATAAACCAAACACATACAATTCTAATTACGGTGTAACTTATAGCAGTAACATAATTCCAAGGAAGTTCAAATTTCCATGTAACTATAAAATTGACGAAACAAACGAGGCCATAATCTTTATTCAATATTTTAACAATTTATCTGCCCGGGGGCTTCTAGAGATTTTGTTAAGCTAGTGTTAATCCGATTCATTTGATTATACTTAGAATTGAATATATGTTACCAGTTGTAAAATAAGATTTGTTATTTGCCTCAGAAAATGTATGGTTTAGGGAAGCAAATCAAATCATCACTTTCATTTATATATCTCTTTTGACCCTTCGCTTATCATCTTTTACTCTTTTACTCTGAACTAAAAATATTTAGATTGACTACTACTCCCTCTTTCGAGAAACCCTCTGCTATACTAGCTTTATGTACTAGGAGTATTATCTTAATACATTATGTAAACCAATCAAAATACCTATATTAAAATATATAGTCAATCAACAAATTGACATTACCCAAAGTACTGGATTCTCGTTATATAGACCTAGAACACGCCTATTAAAGGATATAACCGTGAAATATTAGGAAAACAGATTTGATCCATCCGGAAGAGAGACTGATAAGAAACAAAATTTGTTGGACGAGATGGAAGTGAATTAGCGGTTACTAGATTTACCTTGATGAAACATGAGATATTAGTTACTATGGAAATTAAAAAAAAAAGTAAAAATGGTAACTCTTTTTTCCAAGAAAAAATTATACAAATCAATTAATAGTTTTAACGTAAGTGGGCTACACAGCCTACACTCGATAATCTTTTTCAATAAATTATTGCAACGGGAGTGTATTAACAAGCCTTTGTACTTTATTTTCTTTAAGGATTTTTTTTCGCAACGGGAGTGTATTAACAAGCCTTTGTACTTTATTTTCTTTAAGGATTTTTTTTCCAAAACAAAGTTTAGGAATCATTTAAAGCATTTAATATTTTATTACCAGTTTCCAGCATTTATAGACAGAAACTTTTACATGTTTTCCATGATACATTTTAAATAATTTTTTTAATTTATTTCTCCTAAAATTTGATGCAAACTCTCAAATATGTATACACTCGTTATAACATCTGTTCATATTCATACATTACTCTTTTACATTCCCCTACAGTTCTTTTTTATTTTGCTTTTTTCATCAATATATCAATTATATTACTTTTTTAAATAAGAAACTTTGCTTTACATGTACATCTTTGTTTATGAATACCTATGTGTTTTATCCGCCTTATCATTGATAAACTTTGTATATTGACAAGCAAGGGTTTAAAAGGGAGAGAGCGGTAGTTCTAGAGCATGTCTGTGTAGAATATAATTACATATCTTACATATAATGAGTGTAAATCTTCTAATAAATTTTTGTGTATCTTAACTAGGATTCAATTTAATAAGTATAACTCTTTATCTTCTCGCCCGCTTATTTTTTATTCTTTGAAATAAGCGGATGAGAAGACTTACTTAAAAAGGATGGAGCCGGTGGTGGAGGCACGTAGAACCCTCTGGCATACTTGCCTACATGAATTTTTGCAAGGGATTTTTTTTTGGTAGGTATAATTATGTTTGGGCATTATTGAAATAACACATTGTCCATCTCTCTGTCATCTTTTCCATTTTTCAGCTAATCTATTTACGTCAAATTATTGTTAAGTGATCAAATTTGGAATATAGAGCACCAGAAACACTCGAAATGAAATTCACATTGTATATATCTGTTATATCAGAAGCTCCTAGCTAGCAAGTCAGATTCAGTTGTAAAATGTGACCCTATCAGAATTCGGAAATAGGAATGACTACAAGTTCGAGCCATGTCATATGGTTTCATAATAAGATATTGGCAAAATTATTGACTAGAAGATTTACATATTTGATTTTTATGTTATCGACTTGATGTAATAAACTTATGATGTCGTAAAATTTTAAAGGACTTCTGTAATCTACTTTAGCCGGACTTTATGAAACCATTGGTATGCTTGCAAGACATTTTCTGTATAAATATGTACAATGTACTATATTTATTAAGTTTTTTAAAATTATGTGCTAATTCTTTGTGTGAAACTGTCCGCGCACTGCACAGAAAAATTAAGTTTAGCTTTCACGTGGTTGAGTCTCTTTAAATATGAAAAGAAAATTCCACATGTGCATAGAAATATTAATGCAAATTGTGTAAGCATGTTATTATTATTTAGCTGGAATTTAATGTGAAACTATTGGTATGCTTGCAAGACATTTGCCGTATAAATATGCACATTTTTAAAATTATGTGTTCATTCTTTGTGTGAAACTATCCATGCACTGCGCAGAAAAATTAAGTTTAGCTTTCACCGGGTTGCGCCCCTTTATTTACTTCAAAAAATTAAGTTTAGCTTTCACGTGGTTGCGTCTGTTTATTTACTTCCCACTTTTAGCTCAATAATCTTGATAGTGTCATTTTCACGCGCATTGCGCATACCCTTGCACACAAGGAAAAACGAGCTCACATCCACAAACTTGTTCTTGATGAGTTTTCTAGGTTTGGTTCTTTAGAAAGAATCACTAAATTGCATCTTCTCAGTATACTGAAACAGCTATTATTATGAAATGATCCTGGAAATGTACTTGTGCCTCCACAACCAGTTCTAGAATGCTGCGTGCGCTCAAAACTGTGTTAGCGTTCTACTCTCAGTTAGGTTCCCGTCACATTCCCGACATGTAATTTTTAGTCAGATAGGTTTCGTCGACAATGATACATTGTTGTTCAATGCTTAATGCTAGGGCTCTGAAGTGCAAGTATAATTCTGCACCTCATTAGCATTCCTTTATAATATTTACATAGTTAAGGTTCACTTCAGTATCTGTTTTATACATTATCTTGTGGAATACTTGCAGTTTTGTTTTGCATGCTTATTGGAGTAGCTTCGGTATCAATTTCTATATTATCAGCTTCAAATGTTCTACAATCTTTTTTTTAATATTAGCGTGCTCTTTGGTCGGTTGTTTCGGGGTTCAGGAAAACAGAAGAGTTGCCCTTCTTCTCAACACTTGTGAAAGCTAGGATAATATATACCTTTTACTTTATTTTTATTATATATGGTTCCTTATATCTTCTCGCCTTGTGCAGGATAGTAGAGGCATTTGCTCGGTCACTAAATTTAGATCCTGCTCAGATTTATGGAGACCCGGAATCAGATTTTTCATGTTACAAATTATGACAAATTTAAGGTGCAAAATTTATATTCCTTTTTTAGGTTGTGCAATACTGTTTACTAAATTTACACATGTAACATGTATATGAAACATCAATTCTAATTTCCAAAGAGAGCTGCAAACTTAGAATCGATGCATCATATTTATATAAACACGTTTTTATGTTTCATTAAATTTATTATATTCAGACATGTATTAAATATTACATGCTCATGGTTGGTTTAGAAGTAAATAGCGTATATATATTTTGTATTATGACACGGGATTAAAGACCTGAAAATAGGGTGAACATGACTTGTGTTCAGAATCTGTTGTATTTTGTCATCACACCAACTTTTTATTGCCATTTAACCCTATTTACTTCGTCTTTTATGCACTACTGTTTTTCTATTAATCACTTCTTATACTGTCAATATTGCATCTTAGTATGATTGGTTTGGTATAGAACAGATAATCTAAAAATACAAGTAATGCATGTTGGAATACAGTTTTTATCACGTAGTCTCAAGCAGGATGCACAAGTCCCCTTAATTTTTTTGTTTTCTGTTCCCCTTTTAGTTCGATATAATGATTGAACCCTTACTTCCATTATATGTTTATTACATACATGTTCCCTAAGAACTTTTGGATGTTTTCATCCATATATTTCACTTATTTATGTGTGCTATGTTTGGATGGACAGGAGTAGACCCTCTTGCATGATCGGCAGTAATCTGTATTTGTCAGTCAAGACCTCCTGAGAATGGCTCACATGTATTGGGAATAACTTTTGGCGAATGATTTTGACCATAAGACGGTGGAGATTGATTGTGAATTAGTCGTATATTTTCTTCGCTTCATGTGCCAAGTATAGCTGTCTAGAACGGACGAAGTTCATCATAATTGTAGAAAAAGAAATCATTGTGCTCAAGCCCAGATGTAAAGTTAAATTATTCACTTCAATGTGTAGTTTTTTTTTGAAGTGCAATTCTGATATTTAAGTTTTTGCCGCCTATAATACATTGCTTAAATATCTTAAATATATTTAGTTGATTGTTGTTTATTCTATGCTATGAGAATCTCTAGACTGTTCTTTTCTTATTAACCTAATGGTCTTACACTCCCTTTATCCAACTTAAAGGCCCTTTTGGCAGTGTTTATTTGCCCAACTTATCTAGCCAAAGAATTGTTTGCTGGTGGAGAAGTTGATTTGCGGAGAAAACAAAAATAACTTTCATAACCTATTCTTAAATATCTAATTAGTGTAGAGTTGGTTACAATTCTTCTTTTTCCTTTTTCTGGTTTATATTCTTCTCATTTTAATTCTATTTTAAATTTACACGAGCAATTAAGCAGTAGGGTAGTTCTATTTTAAATTTACATGAGCAATATGCACTTAACTAATTTGTGCTGGTCTCGCATGATGACCAGAAACCATCCCCTATGGGGTGGATAACTTGTAATATTGATTATGCTTTGTCTGAAAAGGATGACAGAAGTTCATTCGGAGCATATTGAGAGATGAGACTGGTAGTTTTATAGCCGGTTGTGGTGGTCAGTTAAGCGGAGAGTTAGATCCCCAAGTTGCAGAAGCTATGGCTTTCAGAGAATTTTTATCATGTCTTAAAAATCTGGGAAGACATCAGAGAATGGGAACAAAACCAAAATGGCCAACGCTGCCCAACTTAGTGAGACTTCTGAGCAGAAAAACATTGTGTTGTCACCTCAACAATTGCAGCAGCTGCTTTCTATGATGCCTGGAAACTGTGGCAAAGACTCGAATTATGATGAAGCTGATAGCCCAATCTCTGGTATGATCAACAGTGGAGAAGGGGGAGCAGATAATAAAAGGTGGATTGTTGATTCAGGAGCGTCAGATCACATGACCGCTAGACCTGGCAATTCGTTCGTGTCATATACTTTCGTGTCGTGTATTTTCGTGTTTCGTGTACTTGAATGTCAAATACAAAACCGACATGTTTAGCGTTCGTGTACATTCGTGTTCGTGTATTTTCGTTTCGTGTCGTGTATGTCGTGTTAATTGAATATTAATATATATTAAATTTAATATTAGTATATATTAATATATAAGATATTTAGGTAAAAAAAATTATAAAATATATGAAAAATATATATTTAGATCTCAATTCCATACAATATAATGAACTCAAATAATATTTTGAAAATAAATATGCATACATTTATTATAATTTTACATATATTTATAAAAAAATATTAAATTTTAATTATAATATTTAGTTATGTCGTATACTTCGTGTCGTGTCGTGTACTCAATGGTTAAACACAAAATCGACACTAAATTTCGACCGAGTACATTCGTGTTGTGTACTAAAAATGCAAACACAAATACTAAATTTTCGTGTCGTGTAAGTCGTGTCGTGTCCAAAATTGCCGGGTCGAATGACTGCTAGCCTGAACAACTTGTTAAATGCGAGAAAAACTCCACCTAATTTTAGTATAAAGCAGCCTACCGGGGCTACAACTCTGATAACTCGTATTGGTGATATAAGGCTTCAAAATGGTTTGAAGATGATGAATGTCCTCGACGTTCCTGATTTTAATCACAACCTTCTCTCGATTCACAAACTTGCTAAAGATAACAATTGTGACATAATGTTTTATCCAGATAAATGTATGATTATTGATGCCACTTCCAAGCAAGTGAGAGAGGTTGAGAAGATGATCAATGAGTTGTATTACCTAAACAATCTCGCACCTCAATCATCAAGGAAAAGAAGCAAAATGTCTTCAGGTTGAAACTCAAGGCACAAATGTGGGAAATACAGAGCAGGCCAGAGAATATGAGTTTGGTTTGTGGCATCACAGACTCGGTCACACTCCTGCTCACAAACTGCAGCTCATCCCGCATCTTAAGGCACACATTAAGGACCAGAAATTGGTCTGCATAACGTGTCCAATGGCGAAGTTCACTAAACTCTCATTCAAGCAAAGTGAATCTCAGGCCATTGCTGAGTTTGAACTGCTCCACATTGACACATGGGGCCCATATAGGGTGTGTTCAAGGGGAAAATACAGGTACTTTCTCACATAAGTAGACGATTTCCCTAGATTTACATGGGTATATTTGTTGCAAAATAAATCAGACTACTTGGGTATTATATCTGCTTTCTTGAATTATGTTAAGAATCACTTTAACAAAAGCATCAAATTCATTCCCTCGGATAATGCTTTAGAATTTATTGATAATTCATCAGACGTCATGTGTTTTATTGATAATTCATCAGACGTCATGTGTAAAGAATGCAAGAAGTTTTATGCTGAACATGGGATAATTCATCAGACGTCATGTGTTTTTCGTCCACAACAAAATGCTCGAGTAGAACGAAAACATCGTCAAATATTAGAAGTTGCCAGATCATTGATGATAACTCCGGTGAGCGGACGGCTCCGTCCGACGCCGTTGTTGGACCTTCAAGTTATGAATGAGGTGTAGCTGCTGGTTGGGCTCACAACACCGGAAGGGGGGTTTGGCTCCCACGGCACCTCCGGTGTAAGAATAAGAACAGGGTTTTGGAGAAGATGAAGATATATGTATGTAATAGAGAGGTTGCTGTATATGTGTATGGATATGAGAAAGAGTGTGTGCAAGAGTGTGAATTTTCTAACCCCTAAACCCTTCAGCCTTGGGGGTATATATAGCCCAAAGGTAGGGTTTAGGGGTAGTTACCTCTAAATCAGGGACGTTGGATCTTGGGAGCAGAGGACGCCTAACTTGGGTAGATTGCTTACACGTGTTCAGGGGAGGACCACCTCCAGAGTGTCCTAACGGCCTCCTGACACGCGCTGTGCTTGTCTGGTGGGTTGGTTGTTGATAGTTGTCATAGTCACGTGCCCACGTACCCTTCCTTGGCGGGTTGTGGGATGTGCATGTGTTTGCTGGGACCCCCCTCATGGTGGTCTTAGCCCTGATCCGGATCTGGGTATGCAGGTGGATCCGGGTCCGGGTCATGGGATGGACCCGGGCCTGGTCTCTCCATTTGATTGTTCTGGGAGAGGGGGGTCTCGGCCCATCGATCGAGCCTTGTATCCTTTAGGTCCAGGTTGAGTCCTAGCCGGGTCTCTTATACTTTTCCATTCTTGCCACCGCCTGGTCTCGGACTTCATCAATTAGCTCAATATTTGTCCTGAGCCCCTCCTCATTTGCTATTTCATCAAAGTTGATTGCTCGATGGGAGGGGGATCCTATTTCAATTGGTAGCATAGCTTCAGTTCCATAAGCCAGTTTGAAGGGGGTTTCTCCTGTGCTTGTTCGGGGGCTTGTTCTGTATGCCCAGAGTACATTAGGCAATTCTTCTGGCCATTTGGTTTTGCTTTCCCTGAGCCTCTTCTCGATCCCCCGGAGAAGTATTCGATTTGTTACTTCAACTTGGCCATTTCCTTATGGGTAGGCTACAGATGACTTCTTGTGCCGGATGCCCCGTTCTTGAAGGTAGGATTCGAATTCTGATCCAACGAATTGTGGCCCATTGTCTGAGACCAGTACTCTCGGGATCCCGAACCTCATCAGAATGTTGTCCATGAATTTGATGCAATCTTACTGGTTTATTGTTCTCATGGCCTTTGCTTCTACCCATTTTGTCATATAATCAATTGAGACTAGTAAGTACCTGAGGTCTCCTCTGGCCCTGGGGAATGGTGACAATGCCCCATACAAAAAATGGGATTGGTGACAAGACTGAAGAAGGTAGGACTGGGCTCATCCGTGTTACATTGCTGAAAAACTGGCATTCTTTGCATTTCTTCACGAATTCTATTGCATCCTGGTGTATAGTAGGCCAGTAGTATCCTTGTCTTATGATTTTGTGAGCTAGGGCCTTTGCGGACATATGATCCCCGCATATTTCTTCATGAACTTCCATAAGACAGTACTGTACCTCTCCTGGGCCTATGCACTTCAGGATCGGGGAGGAGAAGGTCCGGCGATAGAGTATACCCTCTTCGATGAAGAATTTTGAAGCTTTTGCTTTTAACCTTTGAGCCTTCCCTTTATCCTCCGGGAGCTCTCCCTTCTCCAGGTAGTTAATAAATGGAGTCATCCAATTCGGACTGTTGTCTATTTCCATGACCACTTCAGCTTTTATGCTTGGTTTCTGCAATTCTTCGAAGTAGACGGAGCAATCCAGGTCTGATGAATTTTGAACAAGTTTAGACAATGTATCAGCTTCTGAATTCTCCTCTCTGCAGATTTGGATGACTTGGGTTTTTGGTATCAAGGCGAGGTAGCTTTGGACCAGAGCCTGGTACTTGGTTAGAACTGGATCCTTGGCTATGTACTCGCCGTTTGTTTGCTTTACCACGATATGAGAGTCGCTGTAGATTTTGAGATCTTGGATCCTGAGTGTTCTTGCTAGCTTCAACCCTGCAATCAAGGCCTCGTACTCTGCCTGGTTGTTTATTGTTGAGAAGCCAAAGGAGATTGCTGTTTGGATTGTGAATCCTTCTGGGCTCTTTAGGATGAGTCTGGCTCCCGATCTTTCATTTGTTGAAGAACCATCAACTTTGAGAGCCCAGGCTCCTATGTCTTGATCATTGTTTCTTCCAGGGTCAATGCTCATGGGAATAGGTTCTTCTTCCGGGAAATTGCACTTTATGATGAAATCAGCTAGAGCCTGGGCTTTGATTGCGGTTCTTGGAATGAAACTCAAGTTGAACTGACTCATCTCAACTGTCCAATTTACCATTCTTCCTGAGATATCTGGCTTCTGTATTATCTTCCTTAAGGGTTGGTTAGTTACAACCCGTATCTCCCTTCCCTGGAAGTAGTGTCTGAGCTTTCTGGATGCTGTGACCAGGGCAAAAGCAAACTTTTCGAGCCTCGGGTATCGGGTCTCCGCATCTTTTAGCACTTGGCTCACATAATAAACTGGTTGCTGTTTGCCGTTTTCTTCCCTGATTAAGGCTGCTCCAACTGCCAGGGCCCCTGCTGATAGGTAAAGGGATAGGGGCTCCCCGGGCTTGGCTTTGGTGAGCACGGGGGGTTGAGAAATGTACCTTTTGATTTCTTCAAATGCGTTTTGGCATTCTGGGCTCCAATTAACTTCTCTCTTATTAGTTGCTCCTTTTAACAGGTCAAAGAAGGGTATGCATCTTTCAACTAACTTTGAGATGAATCTTCTGACAGTGACCCTGCTAGCTTCTGCACATCTTTTTGCGTTCTGGGAGGCTTCATCTCTTGGATTGCCTTTATCTTTTTGGGGTTGGCTTCAATTCACCGGTTGCTTATCATGAATCCAAGAAATTTTCCTGCCCCTACTCCGAATGTGCACTTTTCTGGATTGAGCCTGAGTGAGTATTTTCTCAAGTTGTCGAAGCATTCTCTCAGGTCTTCTATGTGCCCGGGGGTGCTTGTAGACTTTGCAATCATGTCATC
Source organism: Apium graveolens (assembly GCF_009905375.1). Lineage (NCBI taxonomy): Eukaryota > Viridiplantae > Streptophyta > Magnoliopsida > Apiales > Apiaceae > Apium > Apium graveolens. The sequence goes on from NC_133657.1 coordinate 1,044,351, forward strand.
GACATATGATTCCAGGTTCCTTCCAATCTGGTCTTTGAAGATTTTATTCATTGCTCTTTGATATGTTGTTCCCGCATTAGTCAATCCGAAAGGCAGCATCACATAGGCATAGACCGCCCTGTGGGTGATGAAGGTTGTCTTTAGGATATCATTGGGATTCATCTTAATCTGGTTGTACCCCGAGTAGGCGTCCATGAAACTTAGCATTACGTTCCCAGAAGTTGCGTCGATCAATTGATCAATATTTGGCTAGGGGTAGGGGTCTTTGGGGCATGCACTGTTCAAGTCTGTGTAATCGATACACATTCTCCATTCTCCATTTTCCGTTTGCTTTTTTCACCATCACTACATTTGCCAGCCATTCCGGGTACTTGACTTCGCATATTATTCCAGCTTTGAGTAGTTTCTCAATTTCTTCATCGATTGCTTTCTGCCTTTCCGGGGAAAAATTTCTTCTCTTTTGCTTGACTAGCTTCCTCTAACATCCAAGCTATGCATCACTATGGATTCATCCAACCCGGGCATGTCTCCTGGTGTCCAAGCAAATATATCAGAGTACCCTCGGAGTAGTGATACCAGGTCTTTTCTGAAATTAATCTCGAGCCCGGACCCTATCTTTATCTTCTTAGCAGGATCGGTTTCATTGATCATAATTGTTTCCGTTTCTGCAACGGCCTCTACTTGGATTGATCCATATTTGACACCAACTGCTGGATTCGGGCCTCTGTATTCCTCTTCATATAGATTTGACCCTGGGTTGTTATCTCTTTTTGGTTGCTTTCCCCTACTTCAATTGTTTCAGGGCTGGTTGCTTGCACAGTATGGTTGGTTTGGCCAAGGCCTAGGCTCAATTCAATCTCTTCTGTGACTTGGTTGCTTTTTTGCTCTTCTGAGCCTGGTTTGGTTGCTTTTGGATCTGAGAGGGACTCTATGATCTGGACCTCTTTTCTCGCATCATCCCTGGAGTGGGGGCGATGTTTCTTAATACTTTGCTGTTTCCGGAGTACCACGGCCTTTCTCTTGTTGTCTTGATGAGTTTCAGCCATTACCAGAGCCTGGCTATAACATCTTTCAGCTACTTCATAGTCTCCCTTGATTTCTCCTACCTCGGTTGGAGTTGGGAATTTGATTTTCAAGTGTGATATGGAGGTGATTGCTTGGATCCTGGTCAGGGCTGAGCGCCCGATTATGCCGTTGTACGAATAGGGAGTATTTATCACGTAGAACTATATCACATGGGTAACTTGGTTTGGGGCCGATCCAAATATGACTGGCAAGTATAAGGTTCCCTGGATCGGGACCAAGTTATTTCCGAACCCATACAGAGGGTCCTCTTGGCATTCATTGGAGCGTACGCTCCCAAGCTTCATCCTGTCCACAGTATACTTGAAGAGTATGTTTACTGAAGATCCATTATCTATCAGCATCCTTCTTACTTCGTTGTCAAAAATATCAAGTGTTACCACCAAAGCTTCGTTGTGATTCGGGTTGACCCCTTCATAATCCTTGCCGCTGAATGAGATCATCATCTCCGGGTAGGATTGGACGGAGAACACTTCATCTCCTGAGCCCGGGCTCCTAGGGGGAGAGTGTGACCCTCCTAGGACCACATTCACTACATTCTTACCTTTTCTTTGCCTTTCTTCTCTCTGATTTGTCTCCCTTGAGATGTATTAATTCAGGTTGCCTTTCTTGACTTGATCTTCAATGAAGTATTTTAAAGAGAGACAATTTTCAGTTTTATGCCCATGGGTTTCATGATAGTCGCACTGCCTGTTGTAAGCCCTGCTTTCCGGGGGAGTCTGCATTGGCTTTGGAGGATAATAGAATGTCTTTCCCTTGATCTCCTTCAGTATTTCTTCCCGGGTCCTGTTTAGTGGTGTCCACTCTGGCTCTTGCCTAGGTGGACCGGGATCGCTTTTGGATTCTGTCTTAGGACCCAATCTTTGAAATATTGGAGTGTTTTGTACAACATTTATCTGCTGGGTTTGGTTGCGTTTTTTGAACTTTTTCTCCTGATGGTAACCCCCTTTCGGTCGGTCATCAGAAGATTTGTTCCTGGTTCCTCCATTCCGAGTCATTCTCATCGCCTGGAGAACGTCTGTTTCTTTTATGAACCGGGCTGCCATTGAGTAGGCAGCGGCCAGGCTTTGTGGCTCTTTATTTATCAACTCTACAATGTACCTCTCATTGTGTTCTGGATCTAGGTTCCTTCGAAATATGCTTAGAGCCTCTCTTTCATCAAGATTCGAAACTTTGTTAATGGCTTCCTGGAATTTCCGCATATAAGTTGAGAGTGCTTCATTATCATACTGGCGGATTGTCTCCAGGTGGTACATGTGCATTTCATGTGTCTTATTGGCCCTGAATCTTCTAAGGAAGGCTCCTCTGAATTCTTTCCAGGAGTGAATGCTTTTTGATGGGATTCTGCTGAACCATCTTTGAGCCCCCCCTTTGAGGGTCGAGGCAAAGAATCTGGATTTGGTCAAGTCATTGTAATAATATATCTGAGCTATTTGTTCAAATTAGTTGAGGTGCTCTTCCGGATCCCCCAGTCCATCGAAAGAGTCGAAGTTGTAGTGTTTGAGATTTTTCTGCTGAGGGATGGCTTCTAGGGAGTGGCTGAAGGGCGTGAGGGTCTCCCCGACTTCCAACCCAGAATCTTTCTCCATTTTTCTCTGGAGCTCATAAATCATGTCTTTAAGATCCTTCTGGCCCTCCTCTTCGTCGTCAGAAATGTGCTCGGGGATAGGGTCCCTTCGAGTTCTCTTGCCTCTTGTTTTAGCTAGGAGCCTCTCCTCCTCTTGCTGCATTCTATTCTGAATTTTTTGCTCCAGCTTTGCCTCTTCTTCCTTTCTTATCTGTTCTCTGATTTCTTCTAACTTTTTCTTTCTGGTTGCTTCTGTCTCCTTCTTACTAGGCTCTTTCTGACTCTTTTTTGCCTTAGCCCCAATTGGGTCGAAGACAGATCTCCTGGATTGCTGAGAATCCCCTGACTCTTCTTGCTCTTCCTCTTGCTCATATTCTATCTGGAGCCGGGCTTGTTCATCTCTGTAGAGCTTGATTGATTCAGCAAGTTCATGGCTTGTTAGGTTAGCCATGTGTTCCTCTGCAACTGGAACATTGGTATACTTGTACTGATTGAGCTCTATGATAATTTTGGCATCCCGGGGTGTCACTAGTCTTTCGAAGACCGGGGTGTGTTGTGTCAATGGTTGCTCCTGGAGGGTCTCTCGGTCTCCCCCAGGTTCATGAGCCTGAGAGTGGTCCTGATCCTGGACCTGGGTACTGGCGGAGGGCCTACCATCCGTACTCTTTCCTGCTCTTGCCATTACCATAATTGTACAAACAACTGACCAAGATTTGAGGCTACAAATATGGATCTGAGGTTGCTTTTTTGAAGATTACAAAAAATTTCCAGAATAACAACAAGCAAACTTTCTGGGTTTTGCTAACAATAATACTAAACAAGAACAGCAGGCGCTTGAACATAAAATAAAATATGCAAGCTAAAATAGTTCTGGGTTTTAAAATTATCAAGACTATTAAACCCCAGGCTTCAAGACTATCAAGATTATCAAATCCTAGATAACCAAAATCTAACAAACAAGAGCGGGCTCACACAAACGTGGCCTAAAGCAATGAGCTCACACAAACGTGGCTAAAATGAACATTCATATTCAAGAAGGGTTATGGTTGCTTGTGTTCTTACACGCTTAAAAGTGGACTCTCTTAATAGTTTGCTGATGAAGATGAATCCAGGGGCACCGAGACCCAAGGATGTTCGGTCCCTCCTTCTAGCGCCAAATGATAACTCCGGTGAGCGGGCGGCTCCGTCCGACGCCATTCCTGGACCTTCAAGGTATGAATGAGGTGTAGCTACTGGTTGGGCTCCTGCAAAACAACACCGGAAGGGGGGTTTGGCTCCCACGGCGCCTCCGGTATAAGAATAAGAACATAGTTTTGGAGAAGATGAAGATATATGTATGTAATAGAGAGGCTGCTGTGTATGTGTATGGATATGAGAGAGAGTGTGATGAGGATCAATGAATGAATATGCTAATTTGGATTTGGTTATGTGTACTCGTGGTGATGTTCAATTGGAGAGGACGCAAACATGAGTTATGCATCTTACTTGGACAACAAGGAATAAAGGAGTGATGCATGAAGTTGGACAAGTAGCTGATTATTATATAAATATTAATTAGAATTTTACTTGAAAGTTTTTACCTTTCACTTGAAAGGGTTTTTCTTGTTTTAAGCACTTAGGATTTAATTTTCCTATTTGGATGTGGTTTTTGTCTTTTTTCTGTTCGGGTTTGGTTTTTGAATTTGTTTCCTGGAAGGATTCGGATATTGGCTAATTCAAGCTGATATTGAATTTCTCTTGGAATCTGTTAGTCCCTTAACAATATGGCAAGAATTACAGAAGGGGGGTTGAATGGAATTCTTGAACCTTTTTCTTGAAATAAAAATATTCAACTCGATTATGGATATATTTGTTTTGATTAGCACAATGCGGAATGTAAACTTGAATGAATCAAAACATAAGTAATTAAAACAAGAGGCTTTAAAAACTTTCTGGTGGATTTAAACAATTCCACCAGAGATATATTTAATATATCGAGAGGACTCTGTGTGCAGAAATGCTCACAGCTGCTTACAAAATAGAACTGCTAAAAACACAGGAAATGCTAAAGATAGTGCTTACAAAGATTTCTCTGTTGTTATTTCTTAGCTGTCTCAGTTATTTTTCTATTTGCTACTCTCTTGGTTTATATATTACCAAGATTACAAAGTCAAAAGAACTGAACAAATATAAAATCTAACAGTCTTGATCTTTGCTGCTTTTCGTCCTCTATTACCCAGTTAACGGACTTCCACAGTGTACTTGTATCCAACTCAACGGCTGTGTGTCATCTTTCACTGTTCAACTGATGTTTGAATCTTGATATGATCATCAGTCGACTTTCAGATCATCCGTCGATGACTTAATTGATCATCCGTCGACTGCTATGTTAAACATCCATTGATAGTAATTTGATCATCCGTCGAAGCTTTGTTAAGCATCCGTTGGTAGCTATTTTGGCACTTGACTTCATTTCACTTATACAGAATTACAAGACATTGCTTATGTACAGTTAATCAACCTATTCTGCATATCTAGTTAAAGTCAACATGACTTATATGCTACTTTAGATTCTATACAAAGGTGCATACAACACTGTGCTACAAACTTATTATTACATAAGCTACTCACTCGATGGATAATAAGTTAATCATTCGTCGGGACTATAATGAGTTATCCGTCGGGACTATAATTCTTATCCGTCGAGTGCTACATTATTTCACTAAGTAAAATCTACTTAAATGTTTTGTTTAGGTAATCATTAAGTACACAACATATTCACAACAATCTCCCCCAATTTATGTCTACTGGAATTGTAGCCATAAATTAAGAGATACTTGATGATAACAAAACATCCTAAACATATATCTTTAAAGATAAGTAGATAAAACTGAAAGTGCTTCAATTTAAACAAAAATGTACAAGGTTTAGTTCACAGTCAGTTCAAGATGCTCCTCTAGTCTGAGCAGATTTTCTAGTTTCTTGAAGGTCTGGATCTTCTTCCAAGCTTTCTGTTGTTTTCTTCAATTTGATTCTGGAGCTGTCTGTGGAATTCTAATTCATCAGATTCTGAGAGATCTAACATTTCTTGCATTTCCAAGAGAGTCTCATTGCTAGAGATACTCAATTGGTCTTCTAATCTGAAGAATCTTCTCACACCCTTGTCATCCATGAATTCCATCAGCCAGTAGGGCCTTAGATGCACTCTTCTCCCTGTGTATGGGATGATAAGAGTTTTGGGTAGTGCATCTTTGGCTCTAACACACCTTAGCTCTTCAATCTTCTTCAATACTAATCTTCTTGCAGTTATATTGAACCCAAAGTTTTTCTTGAAGGATGAATAGACTTTGATCAACACAGCTTGGCTTTCTTGAAGTATCCTGTGAAGAGGCCACTGAATCTCCCTTCCCCCTTTGTACTTGAACACCAACCTTTCAGGTAGGTTTCTGTATGCATCAATTGTCCTTACCTCATCCAGCTCCTCCAGATAAAGGTATAGATCTGAGAATTCTTTGATGTCACATAAGTACAAGTAGTCTCCCCTGTTGACCTTGGGTTGAGTTTTGACTACTGACTTGGATTTGAGAGGTGACAGCTTCACTTTCTTGACTGCCCTTGATTTTGTCCTTCTTGGCTTAGTAAGAATTGGCAAGTTGAAATCAGGAATTGGTAATTTATCCCACTCTACTGGCTCATCCTTTGGCACAATAGGCTCTCCATGTATGTTTCTGTAGGGGTCCACCACCCTTATGTCTTCAAACACCACAGAGGGCTTTGATGCTTGAGTTTCAGCTTGAGTGGATTCCTTTGGAAATTGATCTTCCAATTCCTTGTCAACAACATCCAACTTTCTTTTTGTTCTTTTAGCCAGTTCTTTCTTTCTTGGGGATTTCTTCTGTTTTTCAATCTTCTTCTCTGATTCAGTAGCTTGAAATGGTTGAGAGGGAATTTGTTGAGAAGAATTCACAGCCTGTAGCTTGGCCAAGATAGCAAACTGTTCTTTCTTTTGTTTAGACATCTTTGCATCTAGAGCAGCTTGCCTCTTTTCCTGCTTCAATCTGGCTTTTTCTTCTTCCTTTGCATGAGCAAATTGTGGATGTCCAGCTACCACACAAATTTCCTTCCCATTTCTGAATATCTTTGCAATTCTCTTTCTTGAGGCTGAATCAGCTGGATCTTTGTAGAGGAGAATAGATCTTGACAGAATCTTCTTTTCATCAGGCTTGGATGTCTCATACACAGAATCCATAGGGTTCTTCAAAGATAACTTTGGATAGTTTGCCCTTGGTTTAAGAATTATCTCAGCCTTTGTAGTCTTGATGCAGGAAGATTATCCTTTCTCCAGATAGTTCATGCTCATCTCATTCACATTGATTGGCTTGACATTAGAGTGATGGATGGCTGACTGATCTAGTTCCTTGACTAATTGAAACTTTTTCTGTATTTCCTCATCAATCTTTTTCCAGTTGATCAGAGTCAACTCTCCTTTATCAGCATCTTTCAAATTTGCTGCTACTGCATTTATAAGATCTATACCATCTGCAACTGGTGGCTTGGAGATAGTAATTGAAGGTATAATTACTTTGCTGATTTGAACTAGAAGTTTCTCCCCCTCAGTTGGTCCTTTCTCCCCCTTACTTGATTCTCTCTCCCCCTTTTTGGTATCATCAAGTGGAGGAGTTAGGCCTTGTGCTTTAGCCAGTTGCATAAGAAGATTTGTCTGAGTCTGTTGATTTGGAAGAAGTAGAGCCACTGAATTCTCAATAACCTGAACTCTGTTCTCCAGCTTGGCTATCTTCTTGTCAGAATCTGATTCTCTCCTTAATCTTAGTAATAGATCATGCATGGTACCATATGGCATTATTGAATCCAGCTTCTCATAGTTATATGGCTTTAAGTCAGCTATATCCTTTTTCAATTCATCCACACTGAGATTCTATCTTGAGTGTTGGATCTTCATTAAATGTAAGGAGTCTAGGTGAGCTTGAAGAACAGCCTTGGTACCAGCATCTGAAGCTTCTTGAAGGGCCTGCTGAATAACTATTACTTGTTTTACCAAAGACACCTCAAATTGCCCTGGTGAAAATTCCTTTGCCCATGCCCATTTAGGTAAACTGAAAGCAGAACTTGGGCCTTCAGCTCCCCCTATGTTCATGCTTCCATCCAAAGAACCAGAGTCATCATCATCAGAATTTACTCCAAATTCTTCAGATGGCTCTCCAGCTTGAGAAGGCATTCTGTTCACAGCAGCTTTATCTCTTTGAAGAGATTCTGTGGTATGCACTAAATTCAAAGTCTGCTCTGCCTCCACATTGCCCTGAGCAGCCAACAGTTGATAGGCTGAAACAGGGTGAGTAAAAGTGTCAGCATCCAAGGAAATGTTATCAATTACAGCTTTGTAATGTTGCTGAAATTATCTTTCCTTGTCAGCATCATCCACAATCATTGACTCACTAGCAATGGCTGGTTCCATCCTTATTTCTCCAGTACCTATCTTTCTCTCATATTCTCTCTTTTGTTACATCAGGGTCTCACCCCGGCTCCCCACCCTCACACCCTCACCTTCACCTACTAAGGTGGGACTCCTCTCACTCACTTTTTCCAATCCTGAATAAATGGATTGCTGAGATTCACTCTTTTCCTCTCCTTTTGCCTGGGAGCAACCCAGCCTCTCACTCAATGCACTCTCCTCTCTCAGTCCTAAGAGTGATTGTATTACCACCAAATCTTCTGCGCTTGAAATTATTAAAGTTTGAAGTTGTGCAGAGACACTCGACGGATAAGTGATATCCGTCGGGTGAGTGGTAAAGCTATCCGACGGATAACTGCTGTTAAGCTTATCCGTCGGGATACAATCACTACTCGACGGATGAGCAATATCCATCGAGAGAGTAGAAATAAATGAGGTGGGAAGAGAAACTATTGTTGACTCTGTGTTGATTGAAGTTATTTGAGGCACATATGTCACAATAGAATCTGAAAGAATTGGCAAGTGAGCCAACAGATCATCTAAAAGATGATGCTCACTTGCACTAGATTTTCGCTTCCCCAATAAAGTTAAAGAAGGGGAATCAGGAATTGAAGTGTTTATCATGTCCACTTCCAGTGAGTTAGTTGGTGAGTATTGTGTTTCAGTGGCTTCTATAATGAGAGATTTTGGCTGTGACTCCACATTTATTGGAGCCACATCAATCTGAATTTGAGAAGGTGCAGGGACTGTGTCTTTAGCACCAGTTTGCACTAAGTGTGTGCCCTGTGCATCCCCAGTTGTTTTGGATTTCTTCTTTCTAGTGTAGGTTTGGTGTGAGCTTGTGTCCCTAACCCTCTTGGCCTGTGCTCTTGGATGAGAGCTTTGTTCAATAGCCACATCCTTTTGGGAGGATGCAGCTAGAAGTGAGCTTTTGTCCTTTTTAAGCACTACAGTTTGTTGGGAAACTGCAGTGTGGCTAGGCTGGGATTCACTCAACTCTCCAACCTTATCCTTGGGGTTTCTTTGATGTTACCCCTTCCCTCACCTATCTTACCCTCCTTCACACTCCCCTCTTTGGCTTTGGTAGATTTTTGAACTGGTACCTTTTGAGATACCAGAGGGGGTTTTCTTTGATTTGGATTTAGAAATTGCAGTTATTTTGGCAGCTTTGGTAGGCAACTGTTTGGTCATTGTCACAGTTGCCATAGCTATGCCTGAAGTCAAAAAAATAAAAGAGATTGGAATAGTTGAGGGTCTGGATGAACTTACCTCACTTACCTGAGGTGTCAGCATTACAGGAAAATAGAACATTGGCACATCCTTGTGATGGTTGGCTCTGTTCAAGTCTGCAATGATTCTTCTCTCTTGAACCCAACAAGCTAATTTGTTGTTTGGGTTCTCAAGTTCAATCTCTTGACAAAGATGGTTAGCCAAAAGTATAAAAAATCTAGCATAGTAAATATTCTTTCCTCTTTTGGCTAAGTCACCTAGTTTAAAACCTAACTCATACACAACAAGATCACTGAAATTGTAATATTTGTCTGTAACTAGCATGTATAGCATGTTAAGCATGGAAATGTTCACAGAATCAAAATTACTGATTTTTCCAAAAAAGACTTTAATTACTACATCACACAAGTAACTTCATTCCTTCCTAAGACCTAGTCTTCTAATTTCACTTAGTTTTGCAGTAGGAAGTGCATAATGAATGGAATTGAGCATATTGACAATATCAGTGTCAGTGTGTGGTGCAGTTAGATTATCATCAGGAATCTTGAAACATGCTTTTATGACATCACTATTGATACAGAAATCATTACCTTTGATGGTTAGAGTGATGGTTTTGTCAGTAGAGTTATAGATTGCTATTGTCCACATCTCCTCAACAACTTCACAATAAATTATGGGTGATTCCAGCATGGCAAAACTTAACTTGCAGTTGTTCACGAAGTCCATCATCTTATGATAGTCTTCAGATTGCTGAATCCCCTTATTGACCAAGGCAGTGAAGTTGTTCTTCTCATAGATGAACCCAGTCTGTGACATGATCTTAACTACGGGTGCCATTGTTAGAGAAGAAAAGCTTGAAGAGAAAGAGGATTTTTGCTTGAGAGAGAATGAAGTAACACAGTTGAATTTGAGAATGATAAAAGAAAATGATTAGAATGAAATAAGCTTTTATACTTTACTCAAAATCAACTGATAAAAATAATAAAGAGAAGTAAATTACCCAATAGAAATTGTCTAAAATAGCCGTTTTAAAATAAACTGTAAAAATTCTACCCATTATCCGTCGTGTAATGCTTACAAACTGTAAGTATACTCGATGGATAATGTTCAGGGAATTAACGGTTAAGATTTAGACACTTCGACGGATGAGGATAAGTTGATATCCGTCGAGCTTTAAAATACTCCAGAAAAGTAATTGATTTTTATTTATAATTTGTATATCGACGGATGACTCAACTCGATGGATAATAGTCATCCGTCGAGATACAAATTTTGACTTAGCTAAAATTTTCATCCAAGACTAAAAATCAGTTAAATTTCTGGCTACTTTTCAACTTGCAAAATAATTCAGATAAATTCAAGAGTAATTAAGCATACCTAACTCACTTACCAACCTAGAAAAGGTGGATTCATCCAGTGGTTTGGTAAAAATATCTGCAAGTTGCTTCTCACTTGAAACAAAATGTAACTCTACAGTACCATTCATTACATGTTCCCTTATGAAATGGTACTTGATGTCTATATGCTTTGTCCTTGAATGTTGCACTGGATTTTCAGTGATGGCAATTGCACTTGTGTTGTCACAGAAAATAGGAATCCTTTCAACTTGCAAACCATAGTCTAGCAATTGATTTTTCATCCATAAAATCTGTGCACAGCAACTGCCAGTAACAATATATTCAGCTTCAGCTGTAGAAGTAGAAACTGAATTTTGCTTTTTACTGAACCAGGACACAAGCTTGTCTCCTAAAAATTGACAGGTTCCTGTTGTGCTTTTTCTATCAATTCTGCAACCTGCATAATCTGCATCTGAATAACCAGTTAGATCAAAGCCAGAATCTCTAGGATACCAAATGCTAAGGTTTGGTGTTCCTTTGAGATATCTGAAGATTCTCTTAATAGCTATCAAATGAGACTCTCTAGGATCAGCCTGAAATCTAGCACACAAACATGTAGCAAACATTATATCTGGCCTACTAGCTGTTAAGTACAGAAGTGAGCCAACCATGCCTCTATAACTTGAAATATCCACAGACTTTTCAGTAGTGTTTAGTTCAAGCTTAGTTGCAGTGGCCATGGGAGTTTTTGCAGATGTGCAATCCATTAGATCAAACTTCTTTAAAAGATCAAAAATATATTTAGTTTGACTAATGAATATTCCATCACTAACTTGCTTAACTTGTAAACCAAGAAAGTAAGTTAGTTCTCCCATCATACTCATTTCATACTTGCTTTGCATCAGTTTGGCAAACTTTTTACAAAGTTTCTCATCTGTAGAGCCAAAAATAATATCATCTACATAAATTTGAACAAGTATGCTAGAGCCATTCACATTTCTGAAAAATAAAGTTTTATCTACAGTACCTCTTGTGAAGTGATTTTCCAAAAGGAACTTTGATAAAGTGTCATACCAGGCTCTAGGTGCTTGCTTCAGTCCATAAAGTGCTTTCAGTAGATAATAGACATACTCTGGGAAATTTGGATCTTCAAAGCCAGGAGGTTGACTTACATACACTTCTTCCTCCAAATCTCCATTCAGAAAGGCACTTTTGACATCCATTTGATAGACCTTGAAATTGGCATGGGCTGCATAGGCTAAGAAGATTCTGATGGCTTCAAGTCTTGCAACAGGAGCAAATGTTTCATCAAAATCTATTCCTTCTTGCTGACAATAGCCTTTAGCAACCAATCTTGCTTTGTTCCTTACTACTATGCCATTTTCATCCATCTTATTTCTGAATACCCATTTGGTGTCTATTGGATTCTTTCCTGTAGGCTTGGGTACCAGCTTCCATACTTTATTCCTTTCAAATTGGTTTAGCTCCTCCTGCATAGCTAAAATCCAATCAGGATCTAACAAGGCTTCTTCTACCTTCTTTGGTTCTTCCTTAGACAGGAAGCTGCTGTATAGACATTCTTCTTGAGTTGCTCTCCTGGTTTGAACTTTGGAAGAAACATCACCAATAATCAGTTCAAAGGGGTGATCTTTTGTCCATTTTCTTGGTTGAGGTAGATTAGCCCTAGATGAAGAGACCTCAATGTTGTCTTGATGTGTGATTGAGTTTTGATTGCTAGAAACTCCCCCTGAGTTTGTGGATCTTTAATTTGAGATTGGGGTGCTTTCTATGGGTGATCTGCCTTAACTTCCTGCTCTTTTTGATAACCTGACGGATGGTGAATTTTGAGTACCGACGGATGAGGCAGGTTGTCTTCCGACGGATAATACAGATTGCCTTCTCACGGATGAAGCATTATGTAACTCGACGGATGTTGAGTTTTGTGCTTCATTTGTATTAGATTTGTCTGCATTATCCTTAGACACTGTTTCTTGATCACTCTCATCATCACTTTCATCACTGACCATTTCAACATTATCGAATTTGAGGCTCTCATGGTAATCTCCATCTTTTAGTCCTTCAATCTTTTTATCATCAAACACAACATGTATAGATTCAACAACAATGTTGGTTCTTAGATTGTAGACTCTATATGCTTTACCAACAGCATATCCAACAAAAATTCCTTCATCTGCTTTAGCATCAAACTTCCCATTTTGATCAGTTTGATTTCTCAGAATATAGCATTTACAGCCAAAGATATGAAGAAAGTTCAGAGTTGGCTTCTTGTTCTTGAATAATTGATAAGGTGTCATGCATCTTAATTGATTAATCAGGGAGATGTTCTGAGTGTAGCATGCAGTGTTTACAGCTTCAGCCCAGAAGTATGTTGGTAGTTTTGATTCTTCAAGCATTGTCCTTGCAGCTTCAATAAGAGATCTATTCATTCTTTCCACTACTCCATTCTGTTGTGGAGTCCTTGCTGCTGAAAACTCATGCACGATTCCATTTTCCTCACAAAATGCTCTTATGACATAGTTCTTGAACTCAGTTCCATTATCACTCATGATTCTTCTAACTTTGAAATCAGGATGATTGTTAACTTGCCTTATGTGATTGATGATGATTTCACTAGCTTCATCCTTGGACTTTAGAAAATAGGTCCAAGAGAACTTTGAGAAATCATCTACAATTACTAGGCAAAATCTTTTCTTTGAGATTGATAATATATTGACTGGTCCAAACAAATCCATGTGAAGCAGTTGTAGAGGCTCTTTAATTGCTGAATCAAGTTTCTTCCTGAATGATGCTTTAATCTGCTTCCCTTTTTGGCAGGCATCACACAGTCCATCATTTGTAAACTCCACCATAGGAATGCCTCTAACTAGCTCTTTCTTTACCAGCTCATTCATGGTCTTGAAGTTCAAATGGGATAGCTTCTTGTGCCATAGCCAACTTTCATCTTGACTTGCTTTACTGAGAAGACAAGTTACAGATTCTGCTTTAGTTGAGTTGAAGTTAGCTAGATACATATTTCCTCTTCTCACACCAGTGAGAACCACTTTGTTGTTTTGATTATTAATCACAACACAGGTTTCTTTGTTGAAGTTTACTGAGTTGCCTTTATCACAAAGCCGGCTGATACTCAACATATTGTGTTTGAGACCATCCACTAAGGCAACCTCTTCAATGATGACATTGTCCTTTGAAATCAAGCCATATCCCACAGTATAACCTTTGCTGTCATCTCCAAAAGTGATACTTGGACCAGCTCTCTCTTCAAACTCTGTGAGCAGGGTAGAATCACCAGTCATGTGTCTTGAACAACCACTATCCAAGTACCAAAGATTCCTTCTGTTTCCCTGCACACATCAAAATCAAATCAAGTTGATTTTGGTACCCAAGTTTCCTTGGGTCCTGCCTTGTTATCTTTCTTCTTCTGTTTCTTAGGTCTTAACTCATTTGACTTAGGAATTTCAGATTCTTCCTTAGTCATTTGGGTTGGGCCTTTGAAACCACTAGATGCAACAGGATTATCATGCATGTTATGGCTAACAGGAAATGGCATGCTTGGTGCAAACATGTTATTCCAGTAAGGCATACTAAATGGAATTTGAGGCATATTGTATGCAGCATAATATGGATTAGGTGCAAATGGCATATTAGCAAACTGTGCATTCATGTTCTGTGTAGGCATAACATTAACAGACATGGGAGGCATGGCATTCATGTTAGAGAATTGAGGCTGAACAGACATGGGAGTAGGCATGGCATATTTGCAATTAATAGACAAATGATTTACACTACCACATTTGATACAGATTTTTCTAGGAGCATATTTGTTAGGTGTGTAGTTATTATGTTTGTTAATCCCTACTTTACCATTCCTATTGTTTTTCCTTTTAGTCTCTGTTTTTACCTCTATCTTCTCAAGTCTGTCACTTAACTGTTTGACAGTCACGTGACCAACATTAGTTTTCTTCCCTTTCTTGGCTTGACTCTCCTAAAACAAAGTTCTTGGAAACAGACCCATAATTTTCATTTAGCTTGGTTAATTTGGCTTTGCTAATGGGTTTACTCACAGCCGACGGATGAGGATTTTTATCATTCAACGGATAACACTTTTTGTTATCCGACGGATAGTTCTCATCATCCGTCGAGTCTACATCTGTCAGCAATCCATCTACCAAAATAGGTTCTAGTTTCTCCTTATTCTTTTTCCAGGCTTCATCACAAAAAGACTCAATTCCTTGAACCTTGGTGATTTGAGCATGAACATCTCTGGATGTTTTCCATGCTTTAATCACCTCCTGTTCACGATCGAGCTGCTTCTTTAAAATTTCTTCCGTTTTCAAGGACTCAGTTAATTCCTCCTTGGCAATTCTACACTCAATTTTTAGTTTCTCAAACTCAACAAACTGAGACTCAAGCACATTACTCCTCTCACTCAAAAATAAGTTATTTTCTTTAATTTTAGTATTTTCTTTAGTGAGGGACTTAAGAGTAACACGTAAATGATACAATTCTGTAGACATGTCATTTATTGCATTATTACACTCAGCTTTAGATAAATGTGCAAGGTTTGTAGTGATTACCTGATTGCTTGAGGAACTTGTTTCTGTTTCATCAGACTTGGCCATAAGGGCTAGATTGACATAGCTGACATCCTCATCTTCATCCAAACCCTCAGATGCCCAGTCATTCTCTTGTTAAATAAAAACCCTTTCCTTCTGTTTGAGTAGATCGAAGTATTTTTGCTTATAATCCACAGACTCAAATCTTTTCTTACTGGAATCTGACTTTCTACACTCATTTGCAAAATGCCCTGCCAAGCCACATTTGAAACACTTGAATTTTGATTTATCCACCATGTTTCTATTTGGCTTGGCAGCTCCAAAGTTCTTCTTGAACTTGAGCTTGGCAAATCTTCTTGAAAGGAATGCTAAGTGCTCATCAATGTCCTTCATGTCATCTTGGCTCAATGAATCTTCACTTTCTGCAGCTAGCCCTTTACCCTTCCTTTCACAGGCCTTTGAAGTTGATTCCACAGCTTCCATCTTCACTTCCTTCTCCTTTTCCAGTTCAGCCACTAGTGCAATGGATCCTCCTTTCTTCTTTCCTCTCTCCATTCTTTCATCCTGCTCTATCTCAAGCTCATAGGTCTTCAAAATGCCATACAGTCTCTCCAAAGTAAACTCCTTATAATCTTGTGAGTTTCTCAATGAGACTGTCATTGGTTTCCATTCCTTTGGAAGAGATCTGAGAAATTTCAGATTGGAGTCTTTAGTCTGATAGACTCTTCCATGCAATTTAAGAGCATTTAGTAGCTTTTGGAATCTACTAAAAATGTCAGTGAGTGACTCACTTTCTTCATTGTGAAAATGCTCATATTGCTGAATCAGGAGCTGCATTTTATTTTCTCTTACTTGCTCAGTACCATCACAGATTATCTGTATTGTGTCCCAAACTTCCTTGGCAGTCTTGCAGTTGATGATGTTATCAAACATGTCTGCATCAACACCATTGAACAGAATGTTCATGGCCTTTTTATCTTTCCTGACTTGTTCAATATCAGGATCAGACCATTCATGCCTTGGCTTTGGAACAGATGGTTCATTTCCTGTTGCAGCTCTCATAGGAACATGAGGGCCTCTTTCTATGCAATCAACATAGGCCTCATCTTGAGAAAGCATATGAAGATGCATCTTTACCTTCCAATGATGGTAATTATCTTTATCAAGAAAAGGAATCTTGACTCCAACATCTTTCTTGTTCATCTTGCTGAATTGTTTTGATCTTTAAACTCTTTGTAGATTAAGAGCTTGCTCTGATACCAATTGTTAGTCCCTTAACAATATGGCAAGAATTACAGAAGGGGGGTTGAATGGAATTCTTGAACCTTTTTCTTGAAATAAAAATGTTCAACTCGATTATGGATATATTTGTTTTGATTAGCACAATGCGGAATATAAACTTGAATGAATCAAAACATAAGTAATTAAAACAAGAGGCTTTAAAAACTTTCTGGTGGATTTAAACAATTCCACCAGAGATATATTTAATATATCGAGAGGACTCTGTGTGCAGAAATGCTCACAGCTGCTTACAAAATAGAACTGCTAAAAACACAGGAAATGCTAAAGATAGTGCTTACAAAGATTTCTCTGTTGTTATTTCTTAGCTGTCTCAGTTATTTTTCTATTTGCTACTCTCTTGGTTTATATATTACCAAGATTACAAAGTCAAAAGAACTGAACAAATATAAAATCTAACAGTCTTGATCTTTGCTGCTTTTCGTCCTCTATTACCCAGTTAATGGGCTTCCACAGTGTACTTGTATCCAACTCAATGGCTGTGTGTCAGCTTTCACTGTTCAACTGATGTTTGAATCTTGATATGATCATCAGTCGACTTTCAGATCATCCGTCGATAACTTAATTGATCATCCGTCGACTGCTATGTTAAACATCCGTTGATAGTAATTTGATCATCCGTCGAAGCTTTGTTAAGCATCCGTTGGTAGTTATTTTGGCACTTGACTTCATTTCACTTATACAGAATTACAAGACATTGCTTATGTACAGTTAATCAACCTATTCTGCATATCTAGTTAAAGTCAACATGACTTATATGCTACTTCAGATTCTATACAAAGGTGCATACAACACTGTGCTACAAACTTATTATTACATAAGCTAATCACTCGATGGATAATAAGTTAATCATCCGTCAGGACTATAATGAGTTATCCGTCGGGACTATAATTCTTATCCGTCGAGTGTTACATTATTTCACTAAGTAAAATCTACTTATATGTTTTGTTTAGGTAATCATCAAGTACACAACATATTCACAACAGAATCCTATTGGGTTTGGATTATTGTCTAAGCCTATAAATACCCTTATAATGTAATCTTTTAAGGGAGACAATGAATGATATAAAACTTGTGTTTTGAGATGAACTATGAGTAGTTTTTCTTTTCTCTAAACTTCAATTACTGGATTGTTTTGAAGATTAGACTCGAATTACTTAGTTTCTGGATTGATCTAAGCAATTTGAGATTCAAAGTTCACGTTTCTGGATTGATCGTGTTCTTTTGAAATATCCTCTTCAAAGTTCACATTTCTGGATTGATCGTGTTCTTTTGAAATATCCTCTTCTTCTCTTATCCCTTTTCTTCTTCTTCTTTTCTTTCTTTGTGGAGATATCCACATCAATTTGGTATCAAGAGCCAAGGTTTTGTCTCCAATTTCGTAATTGTTGGGAGATCTAGGTTTCATCCTTTTTATCGAAACTTGATGTAGTCGCCACACGTAACACATGGTAATCAACAACAAGATCTGCGACATTCTCCACACTGACAATTATGAAATTGGAGAAAAAACCTTGGCTCTTGATACCAAATTGATGTGGATCTCTCCACAAAGAAAGAAAAGAAGAAGAAGAAGAAGAAGAAAAGGGATAAGAGAAGAAGAGGATATTTTAAAAGAACACGATCAATCCAGAAACGTGAACTTTGAAGAGGATATTTCAAAAGAACACGATCAATCTAGAAATGTGAACTTTGAATCTCAAATTGCTTAGATCAGTCCAGAAACTAAGTAATTCGAATCTAATCTTCAAAACAATCCAGTAATTGAAGTTTAGAGAAAAGAAAAACTACTCATAGTTTATCTCAAAATACAAGTTTTATATCATTCATTGTCTCCCTTAAAAGATTACATTAGAAGGGTATTTATAGGCTTAGATAATAACCCAAACCCAATAGGATTCCAAGAGAAATTCAATATCAGCTTGAATTAGCCAATATCCGAATCCTTCCAAGAAAAACAAATTCAAAAAACAAACCCAAATAGAAAAAAGACAAAAACCACATCCAAATAGGAAAATAAAATTCTAAGTGCTTAAAACAAGAAAAACCCTTTTAAGTGAAAGGTAAAAACTTGCAAGAAAAATTCTAATTAATATTTATATAATAATCAGCTACTTGTCCAACTTCATGCATCACTCCTTTATTCCTTGTTGTCCAAGTAAGCTGCATAACTCATGTTTGTGTCATCTCCAATTGAACATCACCACGAGCACACATAACCAAATCCAAATTAGTATATTCATTCCTTGATCCTCATCAGAGTGTGTGCAAGAGTGTGAATTTTCTAACCCCTAAACCCTTCAGCCTTGGGGGTATATATAGCCCAAAGGTAGGGTTTAGGGGTAGTTACCTCTAAATCAGGGTCGTTGGATCTTGGGAGCAGAGGACGCCTGCCTTGGGTGGATTGCTTACACGTGTTTAGGGGAGGACCACCTCCAGAGTGTCCTAACGGCCTCCTGACACGCGCCGTGCTTATCTGGTGGGTTGGTTGTTGATAGCTGTCATAGTCATGTGCCCACGTACCCTTCCTTGGCGGGTTGTGTGATGTGCATGTGTTTGCTGGGACCCCTCTCATGGTGGTCTTAGCCCTGATCCAGATCTGGGTATGCAGGTGAATCCGGGTGCGGGTCATGGGATGGACCGGGTCCGGGTCATGGGATGGACCCGTGCCTGGTCTCTCCATTTGATTGTTCTGGGAGAGGGGGGTCTTGGCCCATAGATCGAGCCTGGTATCCTTTAGGTCCAGGTTGAGTCCTAGCCGGGTCTCTTATACCCTATCAATTGAAGTTTCAGGCAGGCCCGCCATTATCATATTGGGGTGAATGTGTGCTCACGGCAGCTTATATTATTAACAGAATTCCTACTACTGCTCTGCAAAATCAAATTTCTTATGAGGTACAATTCAGGAAGCCAGTTGACTATGATAGCTTGAAAGTATTTGAATGTCTGGCATTCTCGTCTAATGTAGGATCTAAACAAGACAAGTTTCAGCCGCGTGGTATTTCGTGTGGATTTGTGGGATATCCGCCAACACATAAAGGTTATCGGTTGCTTAATTTAATTACAAATGAGATGTTTGTCTCTCGGGATGTGTTATTTAAAGAAAATATCTTCCCACTCAACACCGATAAGTCTAGTCTATATATGCATCCACTGCCTTCAGGAATGCCTCCTGTAATAACAAGTACTGTCCACGATGATGAGTTGATTGTGAAAGATTTTTTTGACATATAGCAAGATGGAAATACTGAAGAAATTGAAGAAGAAGCCTCAGATGACGAGAAAGAGGCTCAACAAGTTGATGTTCCTACAAGATGCTCTACAAGACAGACAAAGCAGCCTTATTGGATGCAAGACTATGTGTCACATCGAAATGCTCATGCTGTTGCTACACAACATGTAGAGCTCCAGTTTCAATGTTTCTTATCAATACTTGTTAAAACTGAAGATCCACTCACGTTCAATCAAGCAGTGAAATATCCTCGTTGGATTGATGCCATGAACACCGAGCTAGATGCTTTAGAAGAAAATGGAACTTGGGACATAGTGGACCTTCCTTCTAACAAGCAAGCTATTGGCTCAAAATGGTTGTTTAAAACTAAGTATAATTCGGATGGATCAGTTGAAATATACAAGTCCAGATTAGTAATAATGGGTTGCAAACAGATTCATGACATTGATTTTTCAGAAACATTCGCACCTGTCGCGAAATTAACAACGGTTAGAGCACTGCTTGTTGTGGCTGCTATGCAGAATTGGATTGTGTGTCAAATGGATATGAGTAATGCCTTCTTAAATGGCGATTTAGATGAGGTAGTATATATGAAATTCCCACCTGGCTATGAAGGACTTGGAAGTAGAATATATGCATCAAAGGCCTTGGGAAACTTGACAAATCGAAGCAATAAGGTGTGTAGACTCAAGAAAACATTGTATGGATTGCGCCAAGCGCCGAGACAGTGGTTTTCCAAGCTATCTGTGACTCTCAAGAAAATGGAATATGTGCAATCGAAGGCATATTACAGTCTTTTTTTGTTCACAAATGGGGACAACATTACTGTAGTCTTGGTGTACGTGGATGACATACTTATCGCTGGAGACTCTCAGCGGGATATACAAGAGTTGAAGAAGCTACTCTCTCAGAAATTTCACATGAAGGATTTAGGGAGTCCAAAGTATTTTTTGGGGTTGAAAATAAACAGATCAGACTCTGGGTTTTTTGTATCTCAAAAGAAATATACCACAGACCTGATCAAAGAATTTGGTCTGTAGAATACTACACCTTTGAAGCTGCCAATGGACGTCCATCTGAAATTAACTCCGAAAAAGGGAGATCTTCTACCAGAACCTGTGGTGTACCAGCGACTGGTAGGAAAGCTCATCTACTTGACTATAACGAGACCAGATATTGCATTCCCGGTGCATATTCTGACTCAATTTATGCAGCGACCTACAACAGTGCATATGCAAGCAGCAAAGCGATTGCTACGTTACTTGGCTGGAAACCCAGGGCAAGGAATCTTGTTAGCTTCCTCTTCAGAAGCTCAACTAATGGCGTATTATGATAGTGACTGGGCAAGCTGCCCAACAACAAGAAAATCAACCTCTGGATTTTGTGTTCTACTTGGCACATCCCCAATCTTATGGAAAACAAAGAAACAATCCCTTGTGGCTCGTTCTACAGCTGAATCTGAATATCGTGCCATGGCACTTACTGCGTGTGAAATAACGTGGTTGACAGCTCTTCTCAAGGATATGGGAATTTATGATCTTCCACCAATATTACTCAAGTTTAATAACAAGGCGACACTCTGTATTGCAGCAAACCCTGTCCTGCACGAGCGTACGAAACACATAGAACTCGATTGTGACTACATACGTGATAAAATAACTGCTGGAGAAATTATCACACAACATGTTCCCAGCTATGCTCAGGTTGCAGATATTCTGACTAAGCCTGTCTCGGTGAAGCACCATTACAGCCTTCTTAACAAGCTTGGAGTGACCTCTCAACTTGAGGGGGA
This sequence comes from Apium graveolens, assembly GCF_009905375.1. NCBI lineage: Eukaryota > Viridiplantae > Streptophyta > Magnoliopsida > Apiales > Apiaceae > Apium > Apium graveolens. The sequence continues at coordinate 1,065,914 of NC_133657.1, forward strand.
GTGATAAAATTAGTAGACTATTCAGTGTTAAACAAAATAAGTTTTTAGTAAACATTTACTTTGTAATTGCTGGCAGGATATGTAGGGTCATGTATCATGGTGGCAGCTGGTGTGGTCCTTGCGTTTTCCCTTGCAGGTGCTTAGGGGTAAAGAAGTATTTTATTAACTTTGTTGGTAGTGTAGATTGGATGGATAGGAATATATATACCTCATGTACAATCAGTTGCAATTTGAATCATTGAGCATTTCTTTTTGTGCAAGACATATTGTCTCTACTGTCTTTTTCTCAGGATATTGCAGTGTGCATTATTTCTTTTATCAATCTTTATATTTTGAACTTGACTCACTTAATGTAGTCCTGCACACAAGGTTCACGACTCATCTTTCTTTGGATCTATAAGAGCAGATTGTTCCGAGTTTATAAGGGACTTGTGGTCCTATCTTGTTTATTTTTATCAGGCGATCATCGAATCTAGCCTGGGTGGTAACAAGGACTAATAATGGTTTGGGTCATATTTTTCAAGTCCATGAACCATATCTCCGGGCCCAATTGTTACGTAACCCAATAATATGTCTATATACATCTAATATATATTTAATATTTTTAAATTAATATTAAAATATCCAATTAATGCTCCGATTAATCCCCAATTTATCGATAAATCGCTAATCGATCTCTCCACCAATTAGTTCCGATTACCGATTTTTACAATACTAGTTTGAGATAATAATTGATTTTATGATTATTCCTAATAAATAAGAATATGACTTTGTTGTTAAATAAGAGTTCTAATTATTTCCGGACATTCTTATATTCTAAATTGGATGGGAGGCCTGGTGCCTCTCCCGCGTGCGATATATACTATAGGCTTATGTGCACCTTATCGGGTACTCCTTGTTTTGAATATGTTACGAAAAATTAGTGTTGCTTCACGACCGATTATTAGGGGCAACACAACGTCTAGATGACTGCAATATAATTTATTAATAAATAGAAAGACTAAATGAATATTTATTTCTTAATTCTTAAACATAATTTTGATACAAATTATTTCAATTACCACATACTTTATTGTTCAGTTTCTTTCTGTTATTTACCTACTTCTGATTTAGATTATTGGTACCGATTCATACTGTTCTGTCATTAATGTTACTTATTTATGAAATTATTTACCTGCTAAGCAATCATTAGCTCATAATTGTTTTATTATTTTGATCCTTCACCAAGACCAGATCAGGTGTTATATCCGTCACCCTAAGATGGATGTTAAACCGAGATTGTCAGTAGATCTTTAGGGTTGGTGTGCCTGTCCTATTAGAAGATTTTTAAGACGATTGACTAGTCCATTAGTTTGTTGTAATAAATTTTAAAATATTTTGTAAAAGTAAATAGCTAGACTTTAAGATTGTAAAAGCTTACGGTATAAATAGTGTTTGTTTCATACTATAATCTGTGACTGATCTAGTTGCATGAGTTATATTTATTATTTTATTGGGTCCCTATCCACAACCATAGTTGGATAGGGACCACTTACAACAAACAAATCAGGACCGTTAAAGCAAAAAACGGATGGTTGAGATCCGCTACTGCCGCAATGTTTCATTGCAGCATGACCCACAGACTCCATTTCCCTTTTTGCCCTTTATCTCTATTAATTCATTTATTAATACTTTTTTATCTACATAAATATTAATTTAATAAAATATTATTCTTAATATTTCTGATTAAAGATTGTATATTAAAAAATATTAAAAAATATTTTTATAATAAATTAAATATTATATTTAATATTCAATATTTTAAAAGTATTCAAACATTAAATGAGATTAATATATTCAAATATTTAATAATAAAGGAATTTTTTTTGATATTTAAATATTTTAATTATTCAATATTTTTAATAATAAATGAAAATATTTGAATATTTGAAAATATTTATAATGTTAAATATTATATTGAATATAAAATAAAATTAATATACCCCCGTAATGCTTTATTGCGGTAGTCGTTTTTCCTTACACACAGATTCTTGCAGAAACTAACCTTCAACTCAAAATTACACATAACAGAGGCGATTTTTGACAGTAAATTACACTCATCTTACTGCAATTACACAGATATCCCAGTAACAAATTATTCACAGTAAATCAAAGTCAGCCCTAGTAGTAAATTACACTCATCTTGTTGCTGCTGCTGTTTCTCCCTCTTTCTCTTTGAGGGTAAGAAAAAATACTCCTTTGTTTCTTATACATCTACAGTGATTCATTGTTTTGTTGAATTTATAGTGTTTTAAGGTCATGGTAACTCTTCTCTGATCCTATTTCAAACCTGTCCAAAATCTGGTGTTCACAACATGTTTGATAGAATGTCAAAATGAATACTCCCTCCTTTTTGTAATGTTATGTTTGAAAGAATTTCATGAATATGTATTACACCGTGACATAGTATGACAATTGGGACTAGTTTGTTGTAGCCGTGCCTGGAGCCGAAGTACAATGAAGAAGAGAAATATAGATATTAGGCCTCAAACATATGAATCATAGAGGCTACGGTTTGAAAAGTAAATTCGTATAGGTACTTGACCGAGGAAGAGAAATATAGATATTTGATAGTATTCACCTTCATTGCTGTTGATTCTTCAATAGGACTAGGTAGCAAAACCAGTCACAAGTCTAACTCACTATTGTTTTAGATCACTACACGAAAATAAAGATGAGTTTAGGAATCACCTATTTTCAGCTTTCTGTTTTTTAGCATTCGGTATTGTTTGTGTAATTGTGAATTTCATTGTGAGATAGATGGACTTGTTTAATTCTACTTATACTACGTGTATGGTTGTATGAGTTTATCGTCTGTCGCTTAATTTGCTGAGATAGGTGACTTAATTTAAATTTTTTGATTAAGGAGTTATCTAGTGCTCTTGTTTTGTTTCGAATTTGTGTCAGACAAATTTATGATATATTGTCAAAATGGATCCGTCATGTATTATGATTTGATTTTGATTTGTGAGTGGATGTATGTATTTATTATATGATGACTGCGGAGATATGTTTGCTTCAAGGGCATTGACCATTGTTATTTAAAGTGTGCATATACATGACGTCTTCCACTTCCATCACAACAAATGCTGAATAAAACACTGCTGATTTCTTCTTACACACTAATATACTGGTGTTACACACTGTTTATGCTTATAATTATGTTCTAGTTGTTTCTTTATTACAATTCTCATGTTTATACATTTTCACGCATTTGTTTGTTTTCTTTTTCTTAATTACTGTTTGTTTCGAGTTATACTGATGTGCTTTTTGGTTTAAAATATTGCAGATACTATGGATATGGAGTGTGGACCTCTTGATCGATCCTTGCTGACTATGCAGGACCGCCATATTAGCAGTCTAATCTGGGAGGGCGGGGATAAGAATACGGTAGATGTTAGACAGCTGACAGCGAGGATGGGTGAGTGGCATATACTTCCAGATCAGCAGGCTCTGTTGGATGCATATGGTTTTGGGGCGTTCGGCAACCCCCAGGTGGTTCGGCAGAATGACATCAGACTCATTACGGCCTTGATTGAGAGGTGGAGGCCAGAGACTAACACATTCCATCTGCTATGTGGGGAGATGACTATTACTTTGGAGGATGTTTATATGATTATGGGATTACCGGTTACTGGCCGTCCTCTTACCCACGGCGAGCTTGAGCACCCGAAGGCGTGGTTCATGAAGAACTGGGAGGATCCGTCTATGTCAGAGCAGGAGCGCAGGGAGTTCCATAAGGATGGGCTGCATTTTAACCAGTTGAGGAGCCGGTACGGGGCGAGAGCTGATACCAGAGATATGGATGCTGCTCAGATTGAGGTGTAGTGCAGAGTGCATACACGGGCCTATATGTTATTTATTATTAGAGGCGTGCTTTTCCCTACATCTTCGCGGGACGTGGTGCATCCCCGGTATATGCAGCTGCTGATAGAGGAGTCGGAGATTCGTGATTATGCATGGGTGCAGCTGTTTTGGCATACTTGTACAGATCACTGACTTTGTCGGCTGATAGGTTTGTTCGCACATTTAACGGGTGTAGTCTGCTATTGATGTTGTGGGCTTACGAGAGATTGGCACCCGGGAGGCCGGAGATTGCGCCTCAGCAGGAGATTCGGTGGTCGAGGGCGTGCGCGTGGGCCGAGCCGGTGAAGGTTAGTAGAGTAAACCCCCACCACCATACACGTAACTACCGGGGTGATTTGGACAGTTTACAGCTACACTGGGTGACATGGCAGCCGTATGCCAGACTTTACGAGAGAGAGGCTGATCCTGATGATGTTGATGCTACTCATTTCCCGGTGTGCCGTCATATGGCTCTTGGTCGTATCCCGCTGGTGGCATTTGAGATCATTGAGTACCAGTATTCTGATAGGGTACTGAGGCAGTTTGGGATGTGCCAGCATATACCGGATGATCCGTTTGACCACACTGTTATGAGGTTGGAGAGACAGTCTTCTTTTTAGCGGCCTCACCGTCTTGCTATGCATCAGCAGTATGTTGCCGAGTGGGAGAGTTATGTGGCTATGGGTGAGCCGGAGATTGTTGAGGGCGGGTTTGTATCTCTCGCCGAGTATATGCAGTGGTATAGATGGGTAAGTAAGATGAGGATCGCTCATTGTGTACCCCCTGATGGCGATATCAAACAGCCCCGTGACTGGTACCCTCAGCAGATGATGGGTGAGCGGTATGATATTCTTTACTTGTTTCCAATTGCAGTCTTTACCTGTTTTCCTACAACTACTTGTAAATGGATTAAAAATGAAAATAAGGACTTATTTAGGTTAATTTCCCGTGAATTATCGTTAATTCCCTATAACTACTTGTAAAATGGATTGAAAATAAAAATAAGGATTTATTTAGGTTAATTTCTCGTGAATTATCATTAATTCCCTTTAATGAAAATAAGGACTTATTTAGGTTAATTTCCCGTGAATTATCGTTAATTCCCTATAACTACTTGTAAAAAGGATTAAAACTGAAAATAAGGACTTATTTAGGTTAATTTCTCGTGAATTATCGTTAATTCCCTACAACTACTTGTAAATGGATTAAAAATGAAAATAAGGACTTATTTAGGTTAATTTCCCGTGAATTATCGTTAATTCCTTATAACTACTTGTAAAATGGATTAAAAATGAAAATAAGGACTTATTTAGGTTAATTTCCCGTGAATTATCATTAATTCCCTACAACTACTTGTTTATTTATTTGTAGTTAGAGAGTGCTATGAAGATGATATACATGATCCACATGCACGACCCTCCTAGCTGGTTCTATGATGTCATTCCCGATTTTCTCGCACATTATGATCGGGTAATGACTGAGTGGAAGGGTCTTGGATACAGTAGGCCCGCTTTTATCAGACCGAAAGATATTCAGCAGCCTCCTGTTGAGCGTCAGCCTCCTGCTGGAGATGCACGTGAGGTAGACATTCATGATACAGCTCCTAGTACCTCGCAACAGACAGCGCCCCCTATCTCTCAGAAGCGTCCTCGTGAAATACTAATAACTATCATTCACGAACTTATGATCTTTTTAATTTCGTCTATTGAATATGTAAATGACATGTGTGTCTTTAATTTACATTAATGGAAGGATGAGACTGGTGGTCCTGAGGAGGATACCGCAGTACTTGTCCCCCCTAAACGTCCATGTGAGGTATAAATTTCTAACAAAAGCTTTCATTTCGTGCATCATAGAACTTCAATTAATATGTCTGTGTCGGCTGTAATTGCAGGAGGTTCAGTCTACTGGTGATGTTCCAGCCACCCATGCTCCTACACATGTATCTATTCCCCCTCAGGTACAAATATTTTATAAATATTGTCCTCCTGTGCACTTACATATTTACAGCTTCCTGTGTTGAATAATGTTTATGTATTGGCTTGTAATTGCAGGTTGAGGTTCAATCTACTGGTGATGTTCCACCCGCCACTGCTCCTACACCTGTATCCATTGCCTCTCAGGTACAAATCTTTGACAAATATTGTCCTTCTATGCACTTACACATTTTTAGCTTCGTGTGTTGAATATATTTATGTATCGGCTTCTAATTGCAGGTTGAGGTTCAGTCTCCTGCTGATGTTCCACCCATCACTGCTCCGACACCTGTATCCATTCCCCCTCAGGTACAAATATTTAACAAATATTGTCATTCTATGCACCTAAAATATTTTAGCTTCGTGTGTTGAATATGTTTATGTATCGGCTTCTAATTGCAGGTTGAGGTTCAGTGTCCTACTAATGTTCCAGCCACCCCTGCTCCCACAGCTGTATCCATTCCCCCTCAGGTACAAATCTTTAACAAATATTATCATTCTATGCTCCTAAAATATTTTAGCTTCGTGTGTTGAATATGTTTATGTATCGGCTTCCAATTGCAGGTTGATTATACTACTCCAATACTGTTCCATAACCTTTCATGCTTTTCACAACAGAAGATTGACTTTTTTGAAGCTCTTTTTGAAATCGCTTAAACATCTCTTTTGTGTATATCTTGGAGGCATGTATCTCCATTGACGAGTTAGAGAATAGTCTCCTTTCCTTGTACTCGGTGTCAAAATCGGCTTGAACCTCCTGTAAATATTGTGACTCCAAAGCTTTTTGTGAATTCTCAATGAATTCTTTCAAACCGGTCGACGCTTTCACATACTCATCAAAAAATGAATTCATAGACTCGCTCCTTGAGGTGGTAGTCATACCGGCGGCAAAATGTTGTTTCATGAAAGCAAAAACCCATTGCCGTCTAATTGCATACATATCATTTAGCCAATTGTGATTTTCAAGATCATATTTCTCTTTCAAGTCCTCCCACCTATCTTCAAATTCCGTTGGTGACAATGACTTGTAGATACATGCATTAAAATCCTTCTTGAACTCCGAGTATTAAGTATACAAAGTAGATAGTTTCTTAGGAAACTTGCTACTAATATGCCACGTACAATATATATGGTTGGTGTTAGGCATAACCTCGGAAATGGCATTACTTAAAGCGATGTCTTGATCCGTAATAATGGTAATAGGTGGCTTGTTATCGACCGCTTCCAACCAAGTCTTCAAAACCCATCTATAAGTAGTCTCTTTCTCGTCCCTTATAAGTGCAAATCCAAACAAAATATTTTGGTAGTGGTGATTCACTCCCGTAATTGGAATAAAAGGCATGTCATACCTATTAGTCCGATATGTCGAGTCAAAAGTTACCACATCTCCAAAATTCTTGTACGCGCTAAGCGAATGAGGATCAACCCACACCAAACCCCTAACCCGATTCTCCTCATCCACATCCACTCGGTAGAAAAAATTGCCATCACTTTGTTTTTGCAAGTCTCGTAACAAAACCAATCCACACTCCGTATCAACGGAATCAAAAACCCGTCTTCGAATGTCACGTATTACATTTCGTACGTCTTGAGCGGAAAAACCAATTTTTTCAATACCACCACACGTCTCACTAAGTAAATTCATCACTTTCGGGGTCTCGATACCCGATTTGTTGAATAACTCAATCAAAGATCGGGTAAACGGATCTATGTTGCGTGATCTTTGTATGAAATTTACCTTATCTGATGTAACCATAACATGATTGCGCTCTAGGTTGACCTTGGTGTTAGATATATTTGATAATGTCATGGCTAATATGTTTTATGTTTAGATTTCAGATCTTATTTGAACAGAACAAATCAGTACTTAACTGATCAGTACTTATACTGGACGTCAGAACTTAAGGGATATCAGTACTTATGTTATCAGGAGATAAGCATCAGGAGATAGATATCAGAACTTAAGTGCTGAAGGACGATCAGATAAGGACAGTAGCTGATTAAAGTTAAGAAGATCAAGATAAACATAAGAAGAGATATGCATGAAGAAGGAATTCCGTAAAGAATGGAATACTTGGAAGGAAAGATATCTGATTGATATATATTAGGAAGCAGAATTATATTCCATATCAATTAGCGATTATCTTGTAACTGTGTAATATATAAACACAGACATAGGGTTTACACTATAAGTGTTATCATTATCGAGAATATTATTTACTGTAACCCTAGCAGCTCTCGTGATATTTTGTTCATCACTGAGAGATAACAGTTCCAGATTGTAACAGAGTTTATTGTTTCAATAAAGTTTGTTTTCTGTTACATAAGTTCTTGAAGTTTGATTTGATTGTAATAAACACTGTATTCACCCCCTCTACAGTGAAAGTGTGACCTAACAAGTGGTATCAGAGCCTTCTGTTAACACACATACAGTTAAAGATCCAAACACAATCATGTCTGACACAGAAACTCCAACTAAGCCTACCAAAACTGAGGAATCATCAAAGACATCAACTCAGAGTCGATATGAGACTATCAGAGTTCCCATATTGAGACCATCTGAATATCCCATATGGAAGGTAAGGATGACCATGTTTCTGGAAGCAACAGATCCAGAATACCTTGATAGAATCAAGGAAGGGCCTCACAAACCTACCAAGCTCGCTGTTGTAGTTGCAGGTGAAGTAGCAAAGACCGTACCAAAGGAAAAGAGTGATTACACTGCTGAAGATATAGCATCTATTGCTAAGGATGCCAAGGTACGACACTTATTGCATAGTGCCATTGATAATGTAATGTCAAACAGGGTAATCAACTGCAAGACTGCTAAGGAGATATGGGATGCACTGGAGACAAGGTGTCAAGGAACTGAAACAGTTAAGAAGAACAGGAAGACAATACTCACTCAAGAGTATGAACACTTTGACTCTAGGACTAATGAGTCATTGACTGATGTATATGATAAATTTGTCAAACTCTTGAATGACTTGTCATTGGTTAATAAGGAGTATGATCTTGAAGATACAAACCTTAAATTCCTGTTAGCTCTTCCTGAATGTTGGGATTTGAAGGCAACAACAATAAGAGACAACTACAATCTTGATGAAACAACTCTTGATGAAATCTATGGAATGCTCAAGACTCATGAACTTGAGATGGAACAAAGAAGCAAGAGGAAAGGAGGAAAGTCAAGGACAGTTGCTCTCAAGGCTGAAGAGGTATCCCCCAAACCACCTTCCTCAAAGAAAGACAAGGGTAAAGCTCTTATCATAAAGTCTGATACTGAGTCATCAAGTTCTGAGAGTGATGATGACTCAGATTCTGAAAGCTTGCCTGAAACTGATGCTGATGAGGAGATGATGAAGCTGTGTGCTCTTATGGTGAAAGGAATCACAAAGATTGCATACAGGAAGTTCAGGAAGGGAAAGAAGTTTTCCAGGAAAGGCATAAGTTCTGATAAGAAGAATTTTAGAAGATCTGAAGGAAGAGGAGGAAAGTCTGACAAAGGAGATTACGCTAATGTTAAATGTTATAATTATGGTGAGAAAGGCCACATATCTCCTGATTGCAAGAAGACCAAGAGTGACAAAGGCAAAGCTCTTGTCACAAAGCAGAAAAGCTGGACAGACACCTCAGACTCTGAAAGTGAGGAGAACTATGCATTGATGGCAAATGCTGATAAATCAAGTTCTGAGAGCAGTTCTGAAGCTGCTGAAACAAAGGTACCTCAGACTACTTATGCTTTTCATACTGATGATATTAATGAGTTGAGAAGATATCTTAAAACCATGTTTGTTAGTTATAGAGATCAAACTTTAACATGTGAAAGATTAACTTCTGAAAATCTTGCTTTTAGGAAAAGAAATGATTTCTTAGAAAAAGAGTTAGTCATGTTCCATCAAACTCAGAAGGATAGAGATGATGCTTTTTATGTTAGGGATGAAGTGCTAAAAATGAATGAATCTCTAAAAAATGAGTTAGAAAAGGAGAGAGAGATTATCAGAACTTGGACTAACTCTGGCAAAACAACTCAAAATTTGCTAAGCAGTGGAAACTGGAAAGAGGGCTTAGGTTATGGAGAAAATAAAAATGAAAAAGGAACTGTAGAAATTAAGCATGTTGATAAGCAAAAGCCGAAGTTAAAACCTGTTAAGTTTGTAACTGAAAAATCTGAAAATGAGAAATCAGAAGTTAAAAAGGAATTAGCTTCTGACAAACTAAAACAGGAAAAGACAACTGAAGTTAACTTAGGCTTAATGACAAAGAAGCAGCTTAAGCATAAGCTGAAAGATGTTAAGAATGCAAACAAGGTAAAATCACCTAGGAAAAACAGGAATGGAAAGGAAGGTGTGAATAAAAGCAATAACTATAAATATGTTCCTGATGCTCCTAGGAAAGCGTGTCATAACTGTGGAAGTTCTAACCATCTGGCTTCTTTTTGCAGGAAGAATAAGAATATTAACTCCTTATCTTCAAAATCAGGAGTTAAGAGTCAGTCTGTTAGATACAAACCACAAAATCCTTGTTTTCATTGTGGTAGTTTATGGTATTCCATTTATACTTGTAAGGAATATCATAGTTTGTACTATGATTATTATCAAATAAAACCTTCTTTAAAGAAAGTTTCTGTTGTTCCTTCTAGTGTAAGTTCTGATTCAAAGTCTGGTAGTATAAGTTCTGATAAGAAAACTGTTAACATAAAATCTGATGCTAAATCCGCTGCAAATGTTGACAAACCTAAAAAGGCCAAAGGATCCAAGCAAGTCTGGGTCCTTAAAACTAATAATTAGTGGTCTTTTTGATTGCAGGGCAACAGGAAAAATATTTTAGTTCTGGACAGTGGATGTTCAGGACATATGACTGGAAATAAGGCCCTGCTATCAGACTTTGTGGAGAAAGCTGGCCCAAGTGTTTCTTATGGAGATGGCAACATTGGAAAAACTTTGGGATATGGCAATATCAATCTTGGGAATGTCATCATTAAAGATGTAGCTCTGGTCTCAGGACTTAAACACAACTTACTGAGTATAAGTCAAATCTGTGACAGAGGTTATCATGTTGATTTCTTTGCAGAACATTGTGAAATAGTTAGTAAATCTAAAGAAAAAATTGTTCTGAAGGGATTCAGGCGTGGTAACATTTATGAAGCTAAGCTGTCAACAAGTTCTGATGGTTCTGCAATCTGTTTAGTGAGTAGAGCCTCAACTGAAGAAAGCTGGAATTGGCACAAGAAACTCTCTCATTTAAACTTCAACAAGATAAATGAACTGATCAAGAAAGATCTTGTGAGAGGACTGCCAAAATCAGTGTTTGTTCCTGATGGTCTTTGTGACTCATGTCAGAAGGCTAAACAAAGAAAATCTTCGTTCAAGAGCAAGACTGAATCATCAATTCTTGAGCCTTATTATCTACTTCATGTTGATCTATTTGGTCCAGTGAATGTCATGTCTATTGCAAAGAAGAAATATGCGTTGGTCATAGTAGATGAGTTCACCAGATACACATGGGTGTATTTCTTGCACACAAAAAGTGAAACTGCATCTATCCTGATTGATCATGTCAAACATCTGGATAAATTGATCAAAGATTCTGTGAAAATTTTGAGGAGTGATAATGGCACTGAATTCAAGAATCTGATAATGGAAGAGTTCTGCAAAAATCATGGAATAAAGCAGGAATTTTCTGCTCCTGGAACTCCACAGCAAAATGGAGTTGTTGAAAGGAAGAATAAAACTCTCATTGAAGCTGCACGAACAATGCTTGAAGAAGCAAAGCTTCCAACCTATTTCTGGGCTGAAGCTGTGCAGACTGCTTGTTTTACTCAAAATGCAACACTCATTAACAAGCATGGAAAAACACCATATGAGATGGTGAAGAACAAGAAGCCAAATCTCAAATACTTTCATGTATTTGGATGTAAGTGTTTTGTTCTCAAGACTCATCCTGAACAGCTATCCAAGTTTGATCTAAAAGCTGATGAGGGAATCTTTGTTGGATATCCACTTTCTACAAAAGCCTTCAGAGTCTATAATTTGAGAACAAAAGTGGTCATGGAATCTATCAATGTCTCTTTTGATGACAAGAAGATCACTGGACTTGAAGATTGCATTGATCATGATCAGCTGAGATTTGAAAATGAAGATTCATATTCTGATACCTCAAGTCCTGACAGTCTAAGTCCTGATACTGTAAATTCTGATGGATTAAACTCTGATGTTATTGAAACTGTGGTGACTACGTCAAAGGAAGATGCACCAATGCAGGGGGAGCATACTCAAGATATTATCACATCTCAAGAAGCATCAAAACATACATCTGGCTCTTCAAATTCTGATTCGTCAAGTTCTGATAAGCCAAGTACTGACAGTACTGAAAATCTAAATGCTGAAGGATCCAACTCAGAGAGCATAGTTTCAGGGGGAGCATCAGAAAATAAAACCGAAGACAGCATGAATCATGGGGGAGCATCCAGTTCTAGAGAAAATCTTCCATCTGCAAGGAAGTGGACAAAATCACATACACCTGATTTGATAATTGGAAATCCTGAGGCAGGTTGGTTTCTTGGTATAGCAAGAAACAAAAGTCAATTTCCACATCAACTGCAGAAGCAGAGTATATTGCTGCAGGAAGCTGCTGTGCACAGATTCTTTGGATGAAGAATCAGTTACTGGATTATGGGTTAACATATTTCAAAATCTCTATTTACTGTGATAATCAAAGTGCTATTGCTATGGCAGGTAATCCAGTTCAACACTCTATGACAAAGCACATCAGCATCAGGTACCATTTCATCAGGGAACATGTGGATGAAGGTACAGTGGAATTGCATTTTGTTCCCACAGATCAACAAGTAGCAGATATCTTCACAAAACCACTGTGTGAAGCTACCTTTACAAAATTGGTAAATGAACTTGGAATGATTTCAGGTTCTTTCTCTAAATCTGCTTAAACTTGTTCTATGTTATCAGACTTTATGATCAGTATTTACAGAATTAATCTCTTTGTATATTCTGTGCATTAATTGATAAATGTTTTTAAGTACTGACTGTTGTCTGATACATATCTCTTAACTCTAATAAGTGATATATCTGTTTAAGTAATCATTCAATCCTATGAGGATAATTGTGCTAGATACTGACCTACTCGTCTTCAATAAACAAATGATCCCATGAAAGAAGTAATTATTTCTGTGGAAATCTTATGACACAAGCAAATTCTGATACTTGAGCTTAGTTTAGTTTACTTTATTCATCTTATTACTAAGTCCCAAATTAGAATAATGCTACTCATATGTTTAAGTTCTGATTCTAGTAAAACTGCTGAATGTACTAAGTGCTGATAAACCTCACTTATCAAAAGAAGAAGAACAAGAATCAAAGAATAATATCAGGTACTCCTTTGAGATCTAGAGTAAAAATGTGAATGGGACGACCCAAGTGCATAGCTGGTATTAAGTAAATATGCATTAGAAAAGCAAAATATTTTCTTGGTGACTGTTCACACTCTATGATTACTGGAGAAATACTCTGATAATAGCATAAATTCTGATAAGCAGTCGTGACTCACTTACACTGAGAAGCCACTGTAAAAGAGAATTTCAAAGATGCATAAAATTAGCACAAAAACAGTTGAGGTGGACTCATGCATGAACTCATTTATCAGTAGGTTTCAGGATAATGACAGCTCTTTAGCAAAATTTTAATTATGACTTATTTCTAAGATGTACTGAAGTAAATCAGACTTTACTCTTTATTAGTTATTTAGCTTAATGCACACACGAATCACTCCATATGAATGATGAAATTTTTGTGGTGGTCTATGTTCTTTTAGACAAACAGTCACTGTGTCCCTTTGTACAAATTCTGAGGACACGTTCTAGTTATATGCTCTGATGATTAAGTCCTAAAGACTATAACTCAGAACTTGTATGAAAACTTACTAAGATAGATATTCCTTGTTCGAGTTAAGACATTATGTTCTGATGACTGTTAAGTTCTGGTATAGGTCTAAGTTCTGATTTTTCAGTCTAACCCTTTACTTGACTTATCTGTGAGTAAAATTTGGTAACAGTCTCAGATTAATTTCGAAATGTTGAAGTGGAAGATTAATAGTCTATGGTTAGGACTAATGGCACTCGTCCTTGAACAGTTCACTCTTGTTACATGTGCACATTCCTTTTCAAATGACTATTATTCTTTTTCAAGTCTAGGGAGACGAGGTAGACTTAACTCTATCTGTCAGCATTAAATATCTTCGCGTCTCCTGGCATTCTCTTGCCTATATAATCAGCCACTTCACATTAGCCCTTTCATCAATTTTTCTCACAATCTTAACTTCATATTCTTTTTCAAAAGCATCATGGTTCGATTCAACATGTTTTTGAATTACCAAAATTTTCATATGGAGCTAAGCTGCGCCGACTGGCAGCAGGAGTGGCATGTAACTGCCATTCCTGAAGAGATATGGGGCTCTGTCCCACAGGCGGTGCTGAACCAACTTCTGTTCTTCGAGATGGACTACCAGCTTCATCTTGATCGATTGGAGGCGGAACGGCGGGAAGTTATCCGTCAGCAAGAGCGAATCATTCGACTCGCTATCTTGTTTGTCGAAGATAGGAAGAGGAAGATGACTTAATCTCGTCTTCTTCCTGTTCTTCTTCATCCTCAGCTTTGTCAGGCTTCTTAGCTAGGACTAAGGCTGTTGATGTTAGATTTAGAAGCTTAGGACAAGAATATAAAAGTTCTGATGTAATTTCAATTTCATCAATGTATTATTTTGATATATTAATGGAATTTGTTTTAAGTCTTATGATCTTGTCTCTGAGAAATTTTGATACGCATTGATAAATCCTGATAAATATTCTGATGATCGTATAAATTGTGTCTGATTTTAAGTTCTGATAATGTTTTATCAGTACTTACTTAACTGATTGATTTTACTCATTCTCACACACAGTTTTTTTTCGGAATATTAATATTGCAGAGTAAAATATTTGAATTAGTGGGAACAATTTCAATTTTAAATTAAAACTGATTCACCTTGATTAATGGAATCTAGGTAAGTGGAACGGTTTGTTTTTCCTTGAAAAACTGCAAGTGGGTGGTAATTATTCCTTATTTACCGTGCCCATTACTTTTTGCCTTCTCTATGTAAAACAGGTGTCAAGGTATTTACCACTACTTTTAAATGCATGTCTGCCATGTGTCCTCAACGGTTACTTCTTGTGTATAAGTAAAAGAGAGCAAAGATTGTCAAATCTTTATTTACCATTATATTTTATCTCTCTCTTTACTTTTAAACTCTCTCATCTCCTGACGATTTTCTTTTCAGAGGCATTTTCTCAAACACATTACAGGTTACCGTTTTCTTTTCAAAACATAATGGCACCCAAGGACATTCTCTTTGATGGAGCAAAGTTTGTTCCTAATAACTTCTCTGCGATACTAAATACTACAGAGGCACCCTCTGAACTTCATTTTATTCAGGACTTTCTCACAAGTTCTGATATTGGGTTTGCTCTAACTGAGCCTACATCAATTTCTGGGATTCAAGTACTGGAGTTTTGGAGGAGTGGAGTATATGACAATGGTGGTGCTCACGGGTCCCCAAGTTTAATATTTTCATCAGGGGAAAATGAGTATGTTGTGACTCTGTCTACGGTTAGACAGGCATTACAGCTTCCTGAGGACTGTGTTTATTCTACTGTTGATGACTCAGTTCTTCAAAATATGATGGTTAGTCTGGGATATGAAGGAACATTGACCAAGCTTGGACAGTTGAAGAGATCTTTCATACGGAGGGAATGGAGTTTCTTCTTTGATTGCATTACCAAAGCTTTCGCCAACAAATGTACAAATTTTGATGCAATTCCCATATTCAGCCAACAAATCGGGTATGCACTTCTAAATCACACTGATTTTGATTATGCACGTGCAGTTTTGGGTTTTATTGGGGATAGGATGACAGAAGATCGCAATACTGTATATTTTGCAAGATTCTGTCAGCTTATTTATAATTTTTGTTGTAATTCCCCCCAAAATTTTGGTGATCTCATTCCATCTTTCAGAATAGCTAAGAGAGCTTTTACTGATTTATTATCTTCTGATAATAAAAAGGCTGTGTTAAGACCCCTCTTAATACCTTTATCTGTCAAACAAGCCTTAATCACCTATGATCCTGTTAAGTACACTGCACTTTATCCTGATGTTCAAACATCAGAACCTGGTTCATCAGCACCTACCATCTCTACTCAGCCACCTCAAACCTCTCAACCATCTCTCAGAACATATCTCAAGTCCTATGTGAAACCTACATCTTCCAAACCAAAGAGAACAAAGACTGTTTCTCACACACCTCAGAAGAAGAGGAGGATCACCTTGAGAGATGACTCAGATTCTGAGGAACCGATTCTTTCTTCAGAACCTGTGGTAACTGCAGCTGAGAAAAAGATTTCTCAGAAGGATTCTGAACTTGGAGGATCTAAGCTTCTCAAGAGGCTTAGAAAAATGACAATTCCTGACACTTCCAAGGACTCTAAATTACCAAGGACATACAAGAAACAGAGGGCAAAAAGGCCAGTTTCAGATGATGAGAAGGAAGCAGCTAAGGAAGGGGATCAGGAATCTCTGATCTCACAAGAAAAAGAATTTGCTCCAGTTACTTCTTCTCCATCCACTCCATCTCAGGAAACTGTATCTGACAAGGCTAATTTCCCATCTGTGTCTCTTGGTCATCAAGGCACAAGTGCTGATAATGCTGATCAACACTTAGTTGTGCCTGGAGTAATTTTCTTAGAAGCTCCAATAGCAACAAATCTTTTGCCAACAACTGTTACTGATGCTATTAAAACTACGGAATTATCTAAGTCACCTTCTCTGCATCTAGACACTGATGATCAGACTTTAGGTGAGCATCAGGATTTGGCTGTTGATCAGAACTTAGCATCAGATCAGCAATTAGAGGATGCTGACGCCTCCATTGCTACTCATACTGCTATTATATCAGATGATGCTGATTCTATAAGTTCTGATGCTGCACATGCTGGAGATACTGGTGATGCTGCTCCAACTGCAAATACTGATGCAGCAGGTCCTTCAGGACACATTCCTCTTTCTAAGTCTGAACTAGTAAAGAAGTATGTTACAGAGGAACCACCAGTGCCTTGGAGTGAAACTCCTGCAGGACAGGAGTGGACTAAGGAATGGAACTCAGTCTCATGTATTCCATCTGCATTACATCTTACTGAGCACTTTACTAAAGCTGATGAAATGTTAAATTCTGATGATTTCAAAGCTCAGCTTCGTGTCACTGCATTGAGTACTAAAAATCTACAAGGTCTTCATTCAACTACTCATGCCGAAATACACAAGATTCAGGAGAACTTTACTAAACAAGAACAAGTTTGGAAACTTGATAAGAAAAAGTTCTTTCAACCATCTATGGACAGGATTGCTTATATTGAGAAGACTCAAGATCGCCAACAAGCACAGATTGATAAAATTCTGCAAAATCAAGCTTCTCAGCAATCACAACTGACAGAAATCCAATCTTCAGTGGAATTGCTTATCTCTCTTCTACTTCCTGCTGATGCCAAAAAGGGGGAGAAAGTGATTAAGTCCAAATGCAAGGATGACAAGACACTGCAAGGAAAGGATGATGAAAAAGATGACCAAGGAAACTCTGGAATGGGTGGAGGTCATAGTCAAAGTAAAAGATTCTCATCAAGAAATGCTGAAATTGCAAGTCACAGGATAAGTTCTGATACTGGGAAGAGATTAAGTTCTGATACTGGTAAAAGAATAAATTCTGATGAACTTCTAGATCTTGATGATGAAATGTCAAGACAGTTATTTCTTCAAGAAAATCCAGGAATGGACTTGGAAAGTTTAAAGGAAGAAGAAGCTAGACTTAAATCAGAGAAAGTCACATCTAAATCCGAAGCTTCTGGTAAAAAGTCACTTCCAAAACTGAAAGGTATTGTGATTAAAGAAAAGGCACAAACTGAAGCAACATTTGCTAAATCACAACCAAAGATAGATCCAAGATCCAAGGGTAAAGAAAAGGTTGGTGAACCTGTTAAAGTTTATGTACCTCCTGAAGATGAAGAAATTATTGATGACAAAGATAATCTTGCTCTGACTTCAAGAAAAGTTCTTAAAACAACCTCTGACACAGCTCAAGTTGTTCAGAGTCAAGAAATTAAAAGTTCTGATATTCAAAAGAAGCAAGTAACCTCTGACACAGCTCAAGTTAACTTGATATCAGAAGGAAGATCAAAAACACTCCTACCAGGATTCACTAAAGCAAAACAAACTCAACCTTTGAAGACTACTGCAAGTCGTTTTGAAGCTAGAGTAGTTACTGGAAAGGAAGCAAGAGATAAAACTGGATTGGGAAGTGCTGATAAAAGAAGAGTACACAACACTACCAATGATCCAACTTCCTTGTGTGAACCAGGAATTGGAGCAACTCCTGAAAGATTGAATCAATTGGAATCTGTACAAATGGTTTACCATACCTACTTGAAGGAACACATCTTGTTGTATTTTATGACAGATGGTAGGGTTTATCATATAAGACAAAATGCCATTCCATTGAAGTATTTTGAAGAATTGGAGCATGTATTATTCTTACTTCAAGTGGATGACAGATTGACAGGGACTGCTGCAAATTATTTGAAAGAACAGATTCAGAGACAGAAAAGACTTTATTCTGTTAAGTCTGACAGCATATATGTTCCAAAGTACAGAAATCACAATGGTGATATTGTTGATATGAAGCCTAATACTGCACAGATCAGAACATATCTTGGTATTAAGGGGCTTGAATTCAATCTAGAGTCTGACAAAGCTTATGTCATAAGACTAGATCGGGAGTTGAGAAAAGCAAAGATTAATGATCTCAGAGCTGCAATATTTCAAACTGGTGAAGATACTGCAGAGCTTAAAGATGTCAAATGGAGAATGATTGATGAACTCAGATATGCTGAGAAATGTTTGTTGAAGAATTATCTCAGAACAACTCCTGACATCAGAGAGATCAGAAAATGATGAAGCCAAGTCAAAGATCTACAACTACTTAAATTCTGATGTGTATACAGACTAAAGTTGTTATCAGAAGTTGAATTGGTAAAAGCTTTAAGGACTGTAAGTTGTAGTTATCTTGTCTATTTCTCATGCATTTGTACTTAATGTTTTTAACATCATCAAATATCTGTTAAACTTGTATATTTTGCTAATTTACAAGTTGGGGGAGATTGTTAGATATATTTGATAATGTCATGGCTAATATGTTTTATGTTTAGATTTCAGATCTTATTTGAACAGAACAAATCAGTACTTAACTGATCAGTACTTATACTGGACGTCAGAACTTAAGGGATATCAGTACTTATGTTATCAGGAGATAAGCATCAGGAGATAGATATCAGAACTTAAGTGCTGAAGGACGATCAGATAAGGACAGTAGCTGATTAAAGTTAAGAAGATCAAGATAAACATAAGAAGAGATATGCATGAAGAAGGAATTCCATAAAGAATGGAATACTTGGAAGGAAAGATATCTGATTGATATATGTTAGGAAGCAGAATTATATTCCATATCAATTAGCGATTATCTTGTAACTGTGTAATATATAAACACAGACATAGGGTTTACACTATAAGTGTTATCATTATCGAGAATATTATTTACTGTAACCCTAGCAGCTCTCGTGATATTTTGTTCATCATTGAGAGATAACAGTTCCAGATTGTAACAGAGTTTATTGTTTCAATAAAGTTTGTTTTCTGTTACATAAGTTCTTGAAGTTTGATTTGATTGTAATAAACACTGTATTCACCCCCTCTACAGTGAAAGTGTGACCTAACACTTGGTTACTTCCCATTTGTTTGAGCTTACTTTGTGAGCAACACACATACGAGCACGACAACAAGTTCAAGGAATAACATCTCGAGGTCGTTTCCCTTTAGCCCTATCTTCAACTTCCAAGGGTTTTGGGCCCAATCTTCCACCCTTTCGACATATATACAAACGTGACGATATACCACCATTTCTTGAATGCTTATGACTACTTCGAATAATTATCTCGAACCCTATACTTCGACCATAACTTCGATAAAAACTTTCCGCTTCATCCAACGAATCAAATATCATACCAACACAAGGAACTACATCATTCATATTTCCAATAAAATTTTCATCATTAATTTTATCATCATCATCGCCATTAAAAGAATCATTATTATCATCGGAATCACCGTGAACATCGTGATTCTTCCAACCGAAACCAACATCATCATCACTATACGTTTTTCGCTTCCCCGGATCATTAACTTTATCGTCAATACTATCAACATCTATTACTTCATCATCATTAAAGATTTTACGATAAACCCTCTTTTTTTGTGTGGGGGTAACATAATTAAAATCGTTATGATCACTAGATGAACTTGAATAATCAAATAAATAAGAAGCCATGAATTTTGAATACTAACCTTTTTTTTCAGAAGAATAAATTTGAGCAGAATGTTAAGCAGCAGTAAAAACAGCAGTACAAGATGAAAGGTATAGACAAATTAAGGTAGTTGTGTGAATTTAATGCCCGACCACAATGTTTCAATGCGGAAGCCGCAATGAAACATTACGGCACTGTACAAACCCACAAGCCAACAACTGTAAATATTTGCAGTTTAAAAAAAACTGTACAACGTACCCCACAATGTTTCATTGCGGGTGGAATTGTCCACCGCAATGAAACATTGCGGTTGGTTTGTTTATTTTTGTTATTGTCTTAAAAATTAGAAAATTAATCAAAAAATTTTAAAAAATAGTTTCTAGACTTATTATATTTCATTTAATATGTTAAATGTTATTTTGAAAGTATAAATGTTTATAAGAGTAACTTAATTATAATATGCAACTATTTTACATAGTTCTATGAAAATTTTGCACAATAGTTGTGTCAAATGATATTGCTTGACATGTAAGTTATAAAATACAAATTTTGACGATCCGACTATATGGATGTTAAAATATAATGATTGTAATAATTAAGAAAAATTATTTTTTAAATAAAATACGGGAGGTGGTCGAGTTATTTTTATATAGTTTGTTACCAAGAAATGTTTAACATTTTGGGGGCTAAAGTTGTTTTATATTTTTTATAGATAACGAAAATTCGATAAATTTTCATTTTTTTAATTTTTCACATTTTCAAATTTTGGCATTATATTTGTTTATTAAAATATAAAATTGATAAAATAAATTGGACAAGTACAAGAAAAATAAAACATTAAATAATTTATTTCATTCAAATATAAATGGAGTACATTCAAATATTTTTTCAAAAAAATACATAATAACATTTTATGTTGACGAGAATGATCAAACTTTAACGGTGTTGAAAGAACCGCCTTTATCACCCTTATCGTCGTCTTTCTTTTTCTTCGACTTTTCCGACTTCGCTTTGGCTTCATTTTCCTTTTTTTTTCTTGCGCTCAAGCGCCATTTGAATACGGCGGAGAGCTATTGCCATGTCTTCTTCTCCTTCGGGCCCGTCGTAAGCCACATCATCGATAATTACCTTATTATTGTCAAAATCATAGTAGAAAACTATTTTTCGGAAAATAGAGAAGATAATGTTGAAGAGAAAATGTAGAATGAAAATAGAGAAGAGAATGTTGAAAAAAAATGAGATGAGGCAAGACTATTTATAGGTGAAAATCTGAATTTTAAAATTCACAAAATTAAATTTAGCACATAAATTTTTTTGCTGAAGCTAATTCATTTGACTGTTGAAATTGCCGCAATGAAGCATTGCGGGGTGTCCAAACACCGCAGTGTTTCATTGCGGTGTGTCGGTCAAGCTTCTGCACCGTTGACCAGTCAATTCTTATTATTATTGGCACATAAATAAGTTTTGCACAAAAAATAAGTTTGACTGTTGATAAATTTTTTAAACAAAAATAACTCAATTCACTAAAAAGTATAAAATTAATAATATTATTTTTTAAACTAAAATAATTCACAGGATAATTTAAAGAAAAATTACAGAAAAAATAAAATTGATAAATTTATTATTAAAATTGATAATATTTTAAAATATTACTTCTACTTATATTTAATGTTAACATATTATAAAAAATTAATTACTGTTGAACATTAATATTATTTTTATACTTATATAAATAAGTTAAATATTAGAATAAGCTAAAAGAGCATTAAAAGTAAAAGAGAGGGGCACTTGGGACATTAAAAACTGTGGGTCTACCCAACATTGAAACATTGCGGAGTGCGCAATGTTCCCTGTGCATGGCGACATGCCGCAATGATTCATTGCGGAAGTCAAGACCCGCATTGAAACATTGCTTCCTCCCGCAATGTTTCATTGATGTGGGTTGGCTGCATGTCCTCCCCAATCCACGTTGGCTCCTGATTAATCCCCTATTTTATTAAGTTGTGTATATAATATTATTAGTTACATATCAGTCGGTGACTCCCAAATTTAGACCCCGGATTTGATGTGCGTCAAAACGTAGCTAATTTTTTTTGGCAAATTTTTAATTCAACATCGTGAATTGAGGAGATGTTAATGTATATATATAATATATTATAACTATTGTATAGTTTATTTATTATAATAGTTTTTTGTTGGGATGTTTGGTTATTAACTATATAGGTCGCTGATAGGGATAAATAAGTCCTGATTTTATAATTAATGGGCTGCTAGGCCCAATAATAAGATGTATAATATTCAGATCAGAAAGGTTAAGCCTGATGGACCAGATCAGGTCTGGTGGAATAAAAAAGGCCCAAAAGCCCTGATTATTAATTAATTTCGTAATTAATTAATAAGGGAAAAATCAGCTATTGAGAAGAGTCCCGATAAGGATATAAATCCTTATAGATTAGCCTCAAGGGGACCTAAAAGGATAAGGAATCAGCTTCCTACTTCCTAGGACTCCTAAGTCTATCCTAATTCAGAGGCTTGTCCACCAAGTCTCCTATACCAAGTCCAATTCAAGGACTCCCACATCTATATAAGGGGCCTCACCCCACAAACCAAGAACTACGTTTTTTGACTTGATCCTTGGCAATCAGCAAGGTACGTAGGCATCTTGTTAAGGCAGATTGAGTCACGAAACACAAGAGCAGTCAAATCGAGCCTTGAAGCTCACGTTCCTTAGTACTAAATACAGCAATTATATATATATATTAGTTTTTTATCCATAACATTTGGCGCCGTCTGTGGGAAGACAACAACAACCATGGTGAGAACACGGAGAACAATTGGAGCTATAGAGGAAGGAACACCATCAGAGACAACCCAGGTGATTTCATCAACCGTGGAGGTTCCTCCCCATTCAACTTATGCATCTACTCAGGAGGAAGCCCAGACAGGGGCAACTCAACCCCAGCTACAAGGGACAACTCCCCCGATTCAAGGTACGAATCCTCAAGTTCAACAAATACATATACCTGTGAATTCTCGACCCGTCTGATATGAATATTCAACTATTGTTACTACTAACCCCCCTTATGGGATGCCCCTTCACCCTGAGGTTGGAGGAAGCGGATATGCTGGGCGAAGCGAAGCACAAGGGCGGTCGCCCCCCTATATACGAGGTTTGGGTCCTATCCCTGAGGATCGGGAATTTTCTGGTCCATACACTGAGAGAGACTCCGAATCTTCGAATGATGAAGTGGCCCCGAGAAGGAGGCATCCTGGAAAAGAGCCAATGGCCGATGGAAGGCAACGCCCCCAAAGCACCCCAGGGGCGAATCCCCAAGTAGTGCATGAAAGGATCAGGGCTCATGAGGCTGAAATCCAAAGGCTGAGGCGTGATCTGGAGGCTCACCAGGCCACTAGACCCCACATACCTCCTAGGGGAAAAATCCTCCTCCTATCATAGACCTGGATGGTCCGGTAAGAAGAAGGGCTGCTGTCCCAAGAACTGATCCAAGCAATCTCCTTCCCCTTGGAGATCCTGACGATCCAACTCCACCCTTCACAGAAGAGATAATGAATGCCCATATCTCAAGGAAATTCAAGATGCCCACTATCAAAGCCTATGATGGCACGGGAGACCCCGCTAATCATGTTAGGACATTCTCTAATGCACTGCTGCTGCAACCCGTGAATGATGCTATAAAATGTCGGGCCTTCCCTCAAACCCTGTCGGGTATGGCTCAAAGATGGTACAGTCGCCTACCCCCAAATTCTATTGGATCGTTCAGAGAATTAAGTCAGGCTTTTATTAAGCAATTCATCAGTGGAAGAGTCCATGAGAAAAGTTCAGCATCTCTTATGAGTCTTGTGCAGGGAGCTAAGGAATCCTTGAGGGATTACCTGAATCATTTTACAAAGGAGGCTTTAAAAGTCCCAGACCTTGATGATAAGGTAGCCATGATAGCACTGCAACAAGGAACTAGGGATGAGTTTTTCAAGATGTCCTTGGCCAAACGTCCCCCAGAAAACATGTTGCAACTCCAAGAGAGGGCAGGGAAGTATATCAAGGTTGAAGAAAGCATGAGGAAGACCGTAGTAAGTAATGAGCCCACTGGAGGCAAGAAACGAAAAACTGATTTGGAGTATATCGCTAAGGACAAATATCCTAGAACCGAACAAAACCCTGATTCAACCCCCAAGAAGGGAGGACCTGGGCAAAAGTTCACTGAATACGCTAAGCTGAATGCTCCCAGAAGTCAGATTTTGATGGAGATTGAGAAAGACAGAGATATTCGCTGGCCTAAGCCCTTGAAGGCTGATCCCGCCAAGCTAGATAAGGGCAAGTATTGCAGGTTTCACAAAGATGTTGGCCATGACACCGATGAGTGTAGGCAATTGAAAGATGAAATTGAGTTTTTGATTCGAAAAGGAAGATTGAACAAGTATACTGGAGATGGAGGGGACAGAAATAATAATGGAAGGAAGAACTTTGAAGATCGTAGGAGAGACCAAGACGATCAGGGGCGGAATCCCCAACCTAGAGGGCCGGTTATAAATGCAATTTTTGGAGGACCGCGACGCCCTCGAGGGCCAGTGATAAACACGATCTTTGGAGGTCCAACTGCTGCTGGATTGTCCAAAAATTCCAGAAAGGCATATACTAGGGAGGTTATGCATATTGTTGGAGAAGCCCCGAAGAGGGCCAGGACAGAAGTAACATTGGCTTTTGATGATTCCGACCTAGAGGGTGTGAAGTTTCCCCATGACGACCCGCTGGTCATAACACCGATAATAGGAAATAGCCTGGTTAAGAGGGTCCTTGTGGATAATGGTGCTTCTGTGGACATCTTGCTCCACGACACCTTTCTAAGAATGGGGTATAACGACTCCCAGTTGACACCAACCGACATGCCGATATATGGATTTGCTGGAGTAGAATGTCCTGTGGAAGGGATAATCAAATTGCCAACCACCATAGGTACGGAACCAAGGCAAGTAACGCATATGCTGGATTTCGTGGTGGTAAAGGCTAGTTCAACTTATAATGCTATCATGGGGAGAACAGGGATACATGCCTTTAAGGCAGTCCCCTCTTCCTACCATTCAGTCATGAAGTTTCCCACCCGAAACGGGATTGGAGAAGAGAGAGGAGATCAAAAAATGGCTAGAAGCTGTTATGTGGCCTCTTTGAGGGCAGATGGAGTTGGGGGGCAGGTTCTTCCTATTGAAGATATGGATGTTCAAGAAAATGATGAGAATAGAGGAAGGCCAGCAGAAGAATTGGTTTCGGTTCCTTTAGACCCCGAGAATCCTGAGAGGATGACTTTCATTGGAGCCACATTAGAGGAGCCTCTTAGAGGGAAGTTAGTGAAATTTTTACAAGAAAATAGTGATGTGTTTGCATGGTCAGCAGCTGATATGCCAGGCATAGACCCGGAGTTAATTACTCACAAGCTAAACGTGGATCCAAGCCGGAAGACAGTGAAACAAAAGAAAAGAAATTTTGCCCCGGAAAGACAGGAGGCTATAAAATAGGAAGTAGAAAAGCTCTTAGAGGCTGGTTTCATTGAGGAGATTCAATTTCCGGAGTGGTTAGCAAACCCTGTAATGGTGAAGAAGGCTAACGGAAAGTGGAGGATGTGTATAGACTTCACTGATCTGAATGATGCATGCCCCAAAGACTGTTTCCCGCTGCCTAGAATTGATACTTTGATTGATGCCACTGCTGGACATGAGATGCTGAGTTTCATGGATGGATTTAGCGGATACAATCAGATCAAAATGCATAAGAATGACATTCCAAAGGTATCATTTATCACTGACTTTGGTGTTTATTGTTATCTTGTTATGGCGTTTGGTCTCAAGAATGCAGGAGCCACCTATCAGAGGTTGGTGAATATAAGTTTTAAGGATCTTATTGGGAAGATTATGGAAGTCTATGTTGATGACATGCTAGTCAAGAGTCTAGTAAAGACTGATCATATAACCCATTTGAGGGAAGCTTTTGAGGTCCTAAGGTACCACAAGATGATGTTGAATCCAACGAAGTGTGCTTTCGGAGTAGGATCGGGAAAATTCTTGGGATTGATGGTCTTAAAGAGGGGAATTGAGGCCAACCCCGATAAAATAAAGGCAATCCTGGATATGGAACCACTAAAAACTGTCAAGGATGTACAGAAGCTCACAGGAAGGGTTGCGGCGCTAGGACGATTCATCTCCAAGTCAGGAGACAAGTGCTTGTCATTCTTCAAGTCATTAAAGAACATTAAAGACTTTGTATGGAGTGAGGAAAATCAGAAGGCATTTGAAGAGTTAAAGAAGTATATGGGCCAGGCCCCGTTGTTGGCCAAGCCAGTTCTGAGTGAAGTTTTATTCTTGTACTTGGCTGTTTCAGAAAGCGCCTTGAGCGCAGTGTTGGTTAAGGAGGAACTGAAAGTCCAGAAACCCGTATACTATGTCAGCAAAATCTTGCATGGTGCAGAGTTGAATTATTCAACTATTGAGAAATTCGCTTTAGCCTTGGTAATGGCTTCAAGAAAGTTGCGTCCTTATTTTCAAGCTCACCAGATTGAAGTGCTAACAAATCAGCCGCTGAGAAACATCATTCACAGTCCCAAGGCAAGTGGGAGACTGATTAAGTGGGCAATAGAGTTGGGAGAGTTCGATCTCAAGTATAAGCCACGTACGGCCATAAAAGCCCAGGCACTAGCTGACTTCGTGGTGGAATGTACCATACCCAACCAAGAAGTCGGGGGGCAGGAAGATACCATACCTCAAGACAAGGGAGTCGACAATGGGGACAAGGAGAAAGAATATTGGGTTCTCTATTTTGATGGAGCATCAAAAACAAATTCCAGTGGAGCAGGGTTGGTTTTGCAAAGCCCTGATGGATTCCTAATTGAGTATGCTATGAAGCTAGACTTCCCAACCACTAACAATGAAGCAGAGTATGAAGCCCTGATTGCTGGCCTTGGTCTAGCTGGGACACTTAGAGTCAAAAACTTAAAGGTCTGTGGAGACTCGAAGCTGATCATATCCCAGGTAAAGGGAGAATTTGAGGCAAGGGATGATACGATGGCTAAGTATGTTCGCCTAGTAAGGGCTGTGATGACCCAATTTAATGAATGCCATGTTGAACACATTCCAAGGGAAGAAAATGCTAAAGCAGATGCGCTATCAAAGTTCGCTTTGTCTGAGATTGAAGAAAGTTCAGGAAGTGTGTACTTCCGTGTTTTGAAGACACAGAGCATAGATGTTAAGCTTGTGGCTCCCTTAGGCTTGGGGACGTCATGGATTGATCCCATCAAGGCTCACATTCAGACCGTTTGGTTGCCAAGTGATACAACTGAGGCACGGAAGTTTACTATTCGAGCACTAAGGTACTCCTTGATAGATGGAATTCTGTATAAGAGATCTTTCGTGGTTCCTTACTTGAGGTGTCTCAGGCCCGACGAGGCACGCTTGGCTCTTGAGGAAGTGCATGAAGGTATTTGTGGGCAGCACTTGGGGGGCAGGGCCTTGGCTCATAAGATAACCCGTTTAGGCTTCTATTGGCCAGAAATGATGGCTGATGCCAAAGAATATATGAAGAAGTGTGATCGCTGTCAAAAGCATGCACCAGTTGTTAGACAACCCCCCGAGATGCTGACCTCTATTAACTCGCCTATTCCCTTTGCCATGTGGGGGATGGATATTATAGGGCCTTTTCCTATGGCCACAGCACAAAGGAAATTTCTGATTGTAGCCATTGATTATTTTACCAAGTGGATCGAAGCCAAACCCTTGGCCAAAATCACTACTAAGCAGGTTGCACAATTCCTGTGGGAAAACATTATGTGCCGATATGGAATTCCCCGTATCCTCGTCACTGACAATGGAACACAATTCAACAATGAGGAATTCAAGAAGTATTGTGAAGAAAATGAAATTGAGTTACGATTCACCTCTGTGGCTCACCCGCAAGCCAATGGCCAAGCAGAGGTAGCAAATCAGATCCTGGATGGACTAAAGAAGAGGATCGAGAAGTCAAGAAATAATTGGGTAGATGAGATACTTCCAATATTATGGGCCTACAGGACTACCTGTAGAGTCACGACAGGAGCAACTCCCTTCATGTTGGCATATGGGGCAGAAGCAGTAGTTCCAGTAGAGATATCACATTCCTCTCCAAGGATTCAGGCTTTCAATGCAGAAGAAAATGAGGAAGGGCAAAGGTTAGCCCTGGATCTGATCGATGAAGTGCGAGATAGGGCACATGCAAAGATAGTAGAATATTAGAAAAAGGCTTCATTCTACTATAACCTAAGGGTTAAAGAAAGGTTTTTTAAACAAGGCGATCTAGTCTTGAGGAAGATAGAAGCATCTGGTGTAGGACAAAAAGGGAAGCTTGCCCCGGATTGGGAAGGGCCGTACAGAGTCAAGAGTGTTCAAGGTAGAGGAACCTACAAGCTAGAGACTATGGATGGTTTTGAAGTCCCGAGAACTTGACATACACAAAACCTGAAGGTTTACTATGTGTAGGGCAGCCGGATACGATTCTCACTCGTCAGGATGGCGAGTAGGTTGAAAAGCACCTTGAAGCTTTGCTTGCTTAGGATTTATATGTTTTAGTTTTATTACAAAGTTTATTAAGACTTGTGTAAGGGACGAATCCCAGACAATTTTATGAAATTCATGAATTCTTCAAAGTATGTTTGTGGCCTAACGAATAAAAACCAAATGCATGGATGCAAGCATAAAAGGTGATAAAATAAGATCAGATAAATATTACAAGAAATTTGATAAAAAAAAGGTCTCGAAAATAAAACAAGCCACGCAGGGCTGAAAAAGCTCTAAGAAGCTGAGGTGCCCTCAACATCCATATCATCATCCTCTCCACTCTCGCTGGATGTCTCTGTCGTCTCGGAGGAGGAGGAAGAGCTGTCGTCCTCAGCAGGTCTGGAAGAAGACTCGGGAGGAGGAAGGAGTGGATCCTGAGGAACATGGTCTGAGACAACTACTCGGGTACGAAACCTCGTCATCAGGGCAGATGTAGTCCGCCGGGTTAATATCAGGACAAGCCTCATTCACGGTCCCAAGGGCCGTGTCCCAACTAGTCCTAAAAAACCCGGGAAAGACTGAATCATCCCTAATCCTCATGGATTGGGCAAACTCCTCCGAGTCCAGATAGTTGTCTATAGCTTTATCCTTCTCCGCCAGAAGTACCACCAGCTCGGCATTAGACTCTCCGAGTTCTTCCTCCTTGCGCTTGAGCTTCTTCTCCAGGGTAGCATACTTCTTCTGTTGCCTCCTGAGGGCATTATCGGCCTTATCAGAAGCCCGCTTCCACGATTCGGCTTGCCTCACAGCGCCTTGAAAGTAGGCGTTAGACTGGAACAAAGCAATTAACAAAGTATAAGGCAAGAAAATACTACAAGAATGAAAAATAAGTTCAAAAAAGAGAAGGCATACCGAAGCCAGAGACTGAGCTCCCATGAGCTTAATCCTCTCAAGATCAGGGGTGGCCACCACATCAGTAAAGTCCTTGGGAGTCACGCTATGGTAGGACCAATCCCAAGCATGTTTCGTGGAACCAACTACGGTGTCCCCTCGGCGGAATCCCCAGAGAGGCTGAAAGGCGCCTGTGGCAGCAGCAGTAGGGGCAGCAGCAGTGATAGGAGCACCATGGCCTCCAGCTCCTTCAGTTGAAGCCTCCCCTATAGGCTCTTTGTGCTTCTTCAAAAAGATAGGCTCCGTGGCCTTTCCCCGGGTGTCTAGGCCTGCGAGCCGAGCTTTCTTCATCCTAGATGTTTCCTCAACCAAAGGAACATTGTCCTCGTTAATCTCCTTAGCAGCTGAAACAAAGCAAAGGACAAAATAAGTGATGTTAATAATGCATGAAATGAAGTAAAATTGAGAAGGGAAGAAAAATACCCTGTTGAGAAACAGAGGATAGTCCCACATGAATCAGGGAAAACTCCTCTAAGAGAGTCCAGCTGGTGGTGGTGCCATCATCCTGAGTAAGCCCATTATAAATAATAGTTTCTTCAGGAGTTAAGTGAATGGATTTGAGGCTACCATCACTGACCTTCCCGAAGGAAGATCGAAAAAGTGTGCCCCAGTCACCATTCTCCCAACGTAACCCAACGAAACTATTCCTCCAATTTTGATTATTATCAGGAATAGAGGCGCTGTTAAAGATATGTTTGCTTTTGGGCCTTTGCTTGACATAGACCCAGCCACATATATTGGAAGAACTATTATAACACTGAAAGACCTTCCTAAAAACGGCTACAGAAAGAGGAAAGCCCTCCCTAAGACAACAAACCATAAAACATAGAATATTCCTCCAGGCGTTTGGAGGAAGCTGACACGGGTTGATTTGTAAATCAGCCAAAAGATGAGGAATAAAAGGATGGAAAGGAAACCTAAGCCCAGTATTAAGGGCATCTGTGTAAATGAAGAGAGTGTCGGGTCTCCAGTGGCAAGTACGGTCACCACCAGAGACTGGAACTAATCTAAAAGGAGGAAGGACGTTATAACGAGCATTTAGTTTATTGAAATCAATGTTGTGCCAAATGTTACAATGATTAAAAGAATCGAGATGTGCAGTAGAGGGATATTCATCCCCCCTAGTGTTAATCATATCGATTAAAGACATGTACGAAGAACGGATCTCGATATCCTTACCTCGTTTTGAAGCCGAGGCAATCTTCGCCGCTCTCTCGGAATTCTTGTCAGCCATTAGTAAAGCCTAGAAAACCTGAAAGTCTTGAAGGGAGGAGTGGCCAAAAAAAACTAAAGGAAGAGAAGAGGGAGAAATTTGTAGGATGAGTGGAGAAGTGAAATGAGAGGTGTGAGGAAACACACTCTCATCCCACCTTTTTATAGCCAAGAAGAAGGGGATTTGGGCCTCAAAAAAGCCCATTTGAGCCCAAAAATAAGAAGGTTCTGGAATTATCCAGAAAATTCCTGGAAAAATTAAGAGAAAAACTTGAGTTTTTTTGAAGATTCTGGAAGAATCCAGAAACAATCCTAGAGTAATTTGGAGTTTGGGTTTAGAAAACAAAAGCCCAGTTAAGGGCCCAAGTGTTGAAAGAGGCCCAAATGATTTTAGGGGTGGAAAAGAAGTCCCACTAAGATAAAAAAATTTTTTGGCCTGAACCCAAAACGTTGGCCCAAATTGAAAGCCCAGAATTAGAGGCCCAATTGAAAGGCCTGTGAAGCCCAGTAAGAGAATAAGCCCAGCTAAAATAGGCCCAAGTTTTAGCCCAGCATAAGGGGCCTAAATCCAAGTGTGTACAAAAATTTATATACATGCATACGTTCTTGGCCCTGTCGACCAGAAAGCACAGAGAAATCCTGGTCGAATGTTCTGAGTTCGAATTTCCCTCGACTAGGGCTGATAAAAGAAGCTAATTCGGTCAAGAAAGGAATTCTGACCAAAATTCTTGGTCGAAAATGATATTCCTTCGACCAAAATACCAGAATAGAATTAGTTCCTTGACCCTGTCGACCAGGAGACAATATATATTCCTGGTCGAATCAATCCTGCTCAAAAAAGCTTCGATCAAGGCACAAGATGATGGTTAATTCGGTCAAAAATGGAGATCCTGACCGAAAGGGACGGAAATCCTAGTCGAAAACTTCCTAGTCGACAAAAAAAAAACAAAAAAAAAACAAAAAAAGGGAAAAAATCCTAGCCGAAATTCGACCAGGACTTCTGCTCGAAATACTCCTGCTCGAAAGGCTGTCGACCAGGGCAATATGGAGGTTAATTCGACCAGGATCCTGGTCGAATGGATTCCTGGTCGAAAATTGTATAAAAAAAAAGAAGGAAGAAAAAAGGAAGAAAAAAGGAAGAAAAAGGGAAGAAAAAATCCTGGAAAATTACAAAAAAAATAAGGAAATTCCTTAAATAATTTCTGAAAAATGTTAATATTTTCAGAAATAAGGAATAAATCCAGAAAATTAAAGGATAAATCCCAGAAATTAGGGAAAAAATCCAGAAAAATAAGGAAATTCCTTAAATAATTTCTGAAAAATGTTAATATTTTCAGAAATAAGGAATAAATCCAGAAAATTAAAGGATAAATCCCAGAAATTAGGGAAAAAATCCAGGAAAATAGGAAAAATTCCTTAAATATTTTCTGAAAAATGTTAATATTTTCTGAAAAATGTTAATATTTTTAGAAATAAAGGATAAATTCCAGAAATTAAGGAAAAAATCCAGAAATTAAGGATAAATCCCAGAAAATTAAGGGAAAAATCCAGAAATTAAGGATAAATCCCAGAAAATTAGGGAAAATCCCAGAAAATTAGGGAAAAATTCCTGAAAATTAAGATAATTTCTGAATAAAAGGAAGATTTATTGTAAATGTGTAGGTCGCTCCACACTTTACGCAAAACGAAACCCTATAAGGGAACGAATAGATTTAACTTCCGCGAAACCTAATCAATATTTCCCAAAAGTTGGGGGGCAAATGATAGGGATAAATAAGTCCTGATTTTATAATTAATGGGCTGCTAGGCCCAATAATAAGATGTATAATATTCAGACCAGAAAGGTTAAGCCTGATGGACCAGATCAGGCCTGGTGGAATAAAAAAGGCCCAAAAGCCCTGATTATTAATTAATTAATAAGGGAAAAATCAGCTATTGAGAAGAGTCCCGATAAGGATATAAATCCTTATAGATTAACCTCAAGGGGACCTAAAAGGATAAGGAATCAGCTTCCTACTTTCTAGGACTCCTAAGTCTATCCTAATTCAGAGGCTTGTCCACCAAGTCTCCTATACCAAGTCCAATTCAAGGACTCCCACATCTATATAAGGGGCCTCACCCCACAAACCAAGAACTACGTTTTTTGACTTGATCCTTGGCAATCAGCAAGGTACGTAGGCATCTTGTTAAGGCAGATTGAGTCACGAAACACAAGAGCAGTCAAATCGAGCCTTGAAGCTCACGTTCCTTAGTACTAAATACAGCAATTATATATATTAGTTTTTTATCCATAACAGTCGCTGCTCTGTTAGAATTGTGAACAAGTTTTATTTTAATAAAAAAATTCTTTAATCTTTTCTCTATGCTTGATTCGGATGCTACACGAAACTCAAACAAGCACGATTTTTTGGGCCCATAAGGTTAGAGGACCCAACCAGACTAGACCATTTTTGACTCAACTCAAACATGCGCAGTTAATTTAGCCCACAAGTTTAAAGGGCCTAACCAGATATCGTCCAAGAATAATACAAAAGTTTATATTTGAATAATTAACTTTTGATTCCATAACAATCCAGAAACTTGTTTCATGAGGAGGCAATCATATTACTTGAAATTGTATATTTTAATATCATTACATTTAATACGTCTCCTAGCAAATTACATAAAAGAGAAATTATCAAAAATATGAATATTTTTTTTTATTTTTTATTGCGATTTTACTACATTCTTAAATATTTGTAAAAGTACGGTTTTCAACCAAAAATAACCTCATTTCAACTATTTGATGTTTTCTGAAAGATAACTGAATTTATTTTTGGTTGCATTTGTGTTTAAAGCCGGAAATATCGTACACGACACGATAACACGACACGAAAATGACACGAAAATAACGGGTTTGGTTTATGTTTTCGGTACATGAATACGAAATTATACGAATGAATTTAGTGTTGGTTTTGGTTTACCCTCAGGTACACGAAACGAAACGAAAGTACACGAAATAGATAAATAATTATATAAATATTTTAAAATAATATAAATATATATACATGGAAACTGTGTGTATATATATACTTATATACAAAATTAATTTAAACTTTAAATTTCAAACTGATCCGGCCATGGGCCTTTTTTGACAAAAGTGGATCGGCCTAGTTAGCCTTTTGACAAAATTAAGGCCCCGTTGGTTGGTCTTTAATTAATATGGATTTTAGGATTTCTTTATTTCCTCCCCTCTTTCAAATCCGCCGCTTACAAGTTAAAACCAATCAATTCTCTTGCCGAGTTCTTGACTTTTAATAGAGAAGGTGTTGGCAATATTCACTATTACAGCAAGATAGAGGCAGTTATATATCATATTTAACAAGTCAAGGCCAAGATAGCAATTAACGAAATAAAACATGTAGGTAAATAACATGCATATCAGTAACTGTAAGAACGAAGAAAGAACAGAAAGCGTACCAGTAACCATATCTTTAACACAGTGATAAACAAGCAGAAAATAATGGTAGCCAACAGGTACAATGCAACAAGAAAGTAATCAGCTGAGTCGTCAGGCCTTGTTCGAAGCCCTGACTGCTCTTGAAGAGATAATTGCCCCCACCTGCTGCGTTGGGATGCTTGCAATGCCTCTTCCAGGATAAAACAACTCCGGACTTGATGTCCACAGCAACAACAAATCCAACTTCGATTAGCACCTCAGTCGCCGGAAAAATCAGCAGCTCAGAACTTGTGTTTGGGAGAGAAAAGAGAGCAGAGAGGAGAAGAAGAGAATGTAGGTATGATCCTTTTCATCAACAACTTAGGCGTCCCTATTTATGGTAGAGGCTAAGTATAACTGACCACCCTGACATTAATAG